>NC_141021.1:3472500-3497500 GCF_052040795.2 Danio rerio | reverse complement strand
ATTGAAATTTAAAAAAATAAAACAAATAAATAAATTAGCAATTTATGTTACAAAATAAAAAATAAAATAAAATAAAATAAAGTAAAATTAAATTAAATTAAATTAAATTAAATTAAATTAAATTAAATTAAATTAAATTAAATTAAATTAAATTAAATTAAATTAAATTAAATTAAATATTTTAAATTAACTACAAATCAGCTTTGAAATTTAGAAAGCAATCTGTTGGTATATAGCCATAAACTTTATTTAAGACATTTCAGGAAGCTCTACAATACTGCGTAGTAATTATAAAATAAGATTTAGTTTGATAATTGTGTGTATATTATAATATAAATGTTAAACTTTCCATCTACCCGGTAATCACAGAAAACACATATTTTAACATAATATAATTCTGAGAAAAAAATATATATCTTTAAGCATATAAATGAGAAAAGCAACCACTATATTTCAGCTAAATATTTTTTTTCAGTCCGTTAAAGCATTTGTTTTCAGTGTATTATTGAACGTTCTGCCATTTGTAAGGCTAATTAGTTGAATCCTTAGGTCATCTGTCCATATAATCAATGCCTTCATTAAAGTAGATGGATCCAGATGCCGCTCATATTGGCCTTTTTGAAAAACACCCCACAAAATAATAGTAATTAGCTTCTCATCACACTGATGAGGCTGTTGATGATGTAAAACAACACATTCATTACTCAGCGCCGCTGCTTTACCCTTCAGATAATTACAATGCAGTAAATCATGCAAATACTGAGAGAAACTGAGCTTTCTGTCACGCCACAAACACCACTGTAACATCCACACACACAAATACTAGCCGTAGTGTATGAGTGTATGTGTGTGAATGAGTGTGTATGGGTGTTTTCCAGTACTGGGTTACAGCTGAAAGGTCATCCGCTGTGTAAAACATATGCTAGAATAGTTGGCGGTTCATTCTGCAGTGGTGACCTCTGAAATAGAGACTAAGCCGAAGGAAAATTAATAAATTAATTTTACAATTTCCATACAAATAAATGCAACCCCAGTCAGACTTTTTCCTTTTTAATTTCGTTTCTGTGGATGTTGCTCATTCATACATCATTTAAGTGTGCGTGCATGAGTGTGTGTCTGTGTAGTCGCTCTCATTCGACCCTTCACGTCTGTTTAATATCTCTCTCATTGCTTATCTCTAATGAGCTCTTAAAAAGCCATTTGAAGATGAATTTGCGGGCTCTAATGTGACTCCTGATAAGATACAGGAGATAAGTTTCGATAAAGAGCAGAGCACACACACAGCAGAGGCTCAGCAATTAGCCGGCGTGGAGTGTTTTGTCCAGAAAGCTGCTCTTCTAGTCCCTCCATCTGTCCTGAGATCTGCTGTTTCTGTGTTCATTACACTTTAACTGCGCTGATTAAACAAGGCTTTGGGAACACTCGAGGACGACACAACACTGGAGGAGTGCGAGGAGACACTGTGTGCGCGTGTGTGACTGTGAAACACACATGAGATACAGTGAAAATCATGACTTTTACTGATATAGTGCATGTGTTTGGACTGTTGGTGAAACAGCAGCACCCTGAGGAAACCCACGCCAACACTGGGAGAACATGCAAACTCCACACAGAATAGCTGGGACTCAAACCAGTGACCAGTGCACGGTGTAAAGTAACAAATTATTCATTCATTCATTCCTTTTCTTGTCGGCTTAGTCCCTTTATTAATCTGGGGTCGCCACAGCGGAATGAACCGCCAACTTATTCAGCAAGTTTTTACGCAACAGATGCCCTTCCAGCCACAACCCATCTCTGGGAAACATCCACACATACACACACACACGCTTATACACTAAGGACAATTTAGCCTACCCAATTCACCTGTACCGCATGTCTTTGGACTGTGGGGGAAACCGGAGCACCCGGAGGAAACCCACGCGAACGCAGAACGCAAACTCCACACAGAAACGCCAACTGAGCCGAGGTTCGAACCAGCGACCTTCTTGCTGTGAGGCGAACGTGCTACCCACTGAAAGTATAAAAATTAGTCTTTCGATTCTTGTCCAATCAAATCGCACGTAGAAGGTAAAGTGCATCTTACTGAACAACCCAAAGACATGGGTGCTTTAAGAATGCACCAAACCTTTTGGAAGTGTTAAAAATGTCCAAAATCTTAGCACACAATGACCCAGTGGGTGTAGACTGTATGTCACTGATGAGAAAACGAAGATGTCGACTATATGGCGAGTGAAATCACCAGACAGCCTTAAACAATCACTGAACAGAACGAAAGTAGAATGGAAGGAAGGGCCGACTGAAGGAAAGTCCGAACAAGGAATGGAAGGAAGAAACGAATTAAGGAAGGAAGGACCAAACGGATGAAGGAAAGATTCAGGGAAGGACTGAACAAACGAAGGAATGAATGAATGAATGAATGAATGAATAAATGAATGAATGAAGGAAGGAAGGAAGGAAGGAAGGAAGGAAGGAAGGACAGACGGATGGATGGATGGATGGATGGAAAAGAAAGAAAGAAAGAAAGAAAGAAAGAAAGAAAGAAAGAAAGAAAGAAAGAAAGAAAGAAAGAAAGAAAGAAAGAAAGAAAGGCCCTAATGAAGGAAGGAACAAAAAAATGGATGAACAAATTAATGAGTGAGCAAATGAAAGGAGGAAAGAAGAAAGGAAAAAATGAATTAATGAGTGAATGGATGAAGGGAGGTACAAAGGAAGAAACAAATGAATGAGTGAAAGAATGAAGGGAGGAACAAAGGAAGGAACAAATGAATGAGTGAAAGAATGAAGGGAGGAACAAAGGAAGGAACAAATGAATGAGTGAAAGAATGAAGGGAGGAACAAATGAAGGAACAAATGAATGAGTGAAAGAATGAAGGGAGGAACGAAGGAAAAAACAACTGAACAAAAGAAAAAACAAACAAACGAACGAAGGAAGGACAGAATAAACAAATGAAGGGAGGAACGTAGGAAGGAACAAATGATTGAAAAAGCTAATTATTGAGTGAACGAATGAAGGGAGGAACGAACAACAAATAATAACTTGACTTCCAGTTGATTATTTGGCATCAGAAGTGGCTTACATGAAAAACAAAGGCCTCTAAATCACGCTTATTTTACCACAATAAAATATGATCATGCCTTGACTTTAAATGATTTCATTAGGACAGTACTGTCTGACTCTCTTAGACAGAAGTCTTGTCACTGAACAGAAATAATGTCCAGTATAGAATATAAAGTGCTGCTGCAGTGGAGACAGAATGAATATTGTGTCTGACTCCATCATGAGCTTGGAGGACTGCATCCATACATCTCTGACATGACTCAAATCACTGATTAATAAAGTCATCTGGAATGGCAAAGAAAGCGTTCCTGCAGGACTCCCAGAGTTCCACAAGAGTCTTTGGATTTATCTTCAACGCCTCCTCCTTCATCTTGTCCCAGACATGCTTAATAATGTTTAGCTATGGTGACTGGGCTGGCCAATCCTAGAGCACCTTGACCTTCTTTGCTTTTAGGAGCTTTGATGTGGAGGCTGAAGTATAAGAAGGAGCGCTATCCTGCTGGAGAATTCACCCTCTCCTGTGGTTTTTAATGTAATGGACAGCACAAATGTCTTAATACCTCAGGCTGTTGATGTTGCAGATCTCTCTCACGCCCCCATACTGAATGTAACCCCAAACCTTGATTTTTCCTTCACCAAACTTGACTAATTTCTGTAAGAACCTTGGGTCCATGTGGGTTCCAGTAGGCCTTCTGCAGTATTTGTGATGATTAAGATGCAGTAAAACAGTTGATTTATGGAAAAAATTACCTTCTGCCATGTTTCAAAAGATCTACAAGAAGTCAAGTTATTATTTGCTGCTTTCATAACTATGATGGAACAATTTTGTCATGTATAGTGTACACTGCAGGGAAGGTAGAACATAAGTTCTTAGCAGTCTTAAAACCTTGACTTTTCCCAACCGCGGTAAACCTTGAGACCGGTTATCGTCCCATGCCTAATTAGCATGGTTGCTGTCGAGAATGCAGAAAAAAAAATGAGTAGATACAAAGGCAAAGGCGTGATGTTGATGTACGTACTGTTCTCATTATATGTGCGAGTCCCCAGATCCTCAGTCTACTTTCTGCAGTCGACTGACCCATGATTACCCCTTCATTTATTTAAGTAATAACAGGCCCCGAGCGCTCCGCTGTGCCGCAGACGCTCCTTTATTCCTATAAAAAGGAGTCAAGGACGAGCCCAGATCCAGATGAAGTCACAGTTAAAAGTAATTGTTCTAAGAGACACTGGGTTACAACACTCCAACTGTACCTGATGGCTCGTTCAGCAGCCGCTTACAGCAGAAACATCTGTTATACACACCCTTCAGTCACTGAGCATCTATTAAAACTTACTCATTTTTATTTTGGAGGTCTCCTCACGCAGGTTTACATCAATCTGAGGACACAAAATGATTTATTTTCACAGTAACTCCCATTACTGTGACAATACATCATTTTTAATGATTTGGTTTCTCAAAAAACCCCGCCTTCTTGGGAGTCTACTTGGCTCTGATTGGTCAGATGACAGTTCTGTAGTCTGATTGATAAGATAACCCTACAGTGCTGATTGGTCACGTGACCCAGTTGTTTTTGATTTGTCACAGAACTCTGCTCTGATTGGTCACATGGCCTTGTCTGCTTTGATTGGTCAGATGCTTCAATTCATTGGCTTGCCCAGTGTTTTCTGATTGGCCAGATGGCCCAGTCAGTTTTAGTTGGTCAAATTACCATACTTCACTGGTCAAACAGCCCGCTCTCTTTTGATTGGTCGAATGACTCTCCTATTCTCTGATGACATGCCTTAATCTGTTCTGATAGGCCAAATGCCTGTACTCTACTCTGATTTGTCACATGGTCCAATTTGCTTCGGTCAGTCAATTAACCCTACTCTGCTCTGATTGGTCAGATGCCCCAGTGATTTCTAATTGGTCAAATCCCCATACATCACAGCCATTGATCAGACAGCCGACTATCTTCTGACTGGTCAATTGACTCTCTTATACTGTGATAACATGATTTACTCTGTTCAGATAGGCCAAATGCTTGTACTCTACTCCGATTGGTCAGATGGCACAGTCTGTTTTATCGGTCAGATGACTGTACTCTGCTCTGATTCGTCACATGGCCCAAACTACATTGGTTGGTCAGATAACCCTACTCTGCTCTGATTGGTCAGAAGACCCAGTCCGTTTTAATTGGTCAAACCACCATACTCCACAGCCATACTCCAGAGCAAAGAAGGAACGGACATGGATGATTTGGATTATGAAGTTCATCGAACATGGACCTTCAGCATGTACTGGGGCAGGCTGGGATGAGAATCAGCACCTCCAAGTCCGAGGCAATGGTGCTCCACCGGAAAAAGGTGGTTTGCCATCTCCAGGTTGGAGGAAAGTCCTTACCCCAGGTTGAGGAGTTTAAGTATCTTGGGGTTTTTTTCACGAGTGAGGGAAGGATGGAACATGAGATTGACAGGTGGATTGGTGCAGCGGCAGCAGTAATGCAGTCTATGTACCGGTCCATTGTGGTGAAAAAGGAGCTTTGGGTCATGACCGAAAGGACAAGATCTCGGATACAAGCGGCCGAAATGAGTTTCCTTGAAAGGGTGGCAGGGCACACTCTTATGGATAGGTTGAGGAGCTCTGACACCTGGGAGGAGTTTAGAGTAGAGCCGCTGCTCCTCTACATCGAGAGAAGTCAGCTGAGGTGGCTCAGGCATCTGTTTTGGATGCCTCCTAGACGACAACCTAGGGAGGTGTTCCAGGCATGTCCCACCGGGGGGAGGCCTTGGGGAAAGACCCAGGACACGCTGGAGGGACTATGTCTGTCGGCTGGCCTGGGAACGCCTCGGTTTCCCCCCGGAGGAGCTGGAGGAAGAGTTTGGGAAGAGTTGTGGATGTTAAGGAATATAAAGGAAATATCCTTTACAGAAGATCTTCACTTCACATAGGGAAGAAGTTTTACCACAATAATTCAAGCTCAAGTCATTATCTTGTGGATGAGCAGTGGATCTGTTCATAGCGTAAAACCACATCTCATCAACCTAATATTAGCCCAACTATGACTACAATGCAATGGCAAAGGCCATATGATTGGATTGTGCAAACTTTTGGATGTGTCGTAGGAGGCGGTGCATAAAAAAAGCCCAGAGAATCATCAGCGTTTCAAGCCACCCAGCAGCAGCCTCTCTGCTACCCTCAGGCAGACGGTTCCGCAGCATCCGGTCACGCACCAGCCGACTGAAAGAAAGCTTCTTTCCTCAGACTATCAGGCTAATGAACACTTAACCCACCCCACACAGACTCTTCCATATCCCTCACTGCAGACCATCAATATGTAGCATGCACTGCACTTTAACCAATCCATACTTAAAAACAATACTACCTACAACTATGTGTACACCTATTCATTGAACATATCACTGTTAACACTGCCAATTTTACATTGTCCTGTTTGTTGGGGAGTATGCTGTTGTATTTTGTTGTATTTTGCACTGTCTGGAGCAAGCACCTAAGCTTTTCACTCATCAAAGCACATGTGCTGCTGCTGATGAGACAATAAAAGTGATTGATTTGATTTGATTTGATATTTGAGGGTCAAAATTACACATTGGTGGAGAGCCGATGAAAACCACAGACTGACATTATGCAAATTTCTCACTGGCCAATATAAATCTGTGCAGAAAGTAAGCCTGGAATTACTGATGGCTCATTTCATGCAGAATCAGTTCATTAATCTGCATTTAGACTTTTGAAACATGCACATTTCACATCAACCGTTTTATTACACACTGCAGAACAATCCTGACACAAAAATAAAGCATAACAAGAGCACTTTTTCTAACTAGGCTGTCTTCTTCTGACCAGCAGTGGAGAATTTGTGGCAAATAGACCAGGATTATAATTAAAACATGCGCCATCATTCAGCAGGTTCTTATTTATTCAGCCCGCCACTCCTACCACAGGAATGAAAAGCAGTGAATATCTGAATGCCTTTTACTCAAATGACCTACATCTTACGAATGATGCTCCAAGACTGAATTATGCACCGGCTTCAGCATTCAGATTGGCTTTATGTTGTGTGTAATATAACAATTCCCGCTCGGCCCGTATCTCTCTCTTCTCTCTTGGCCATGAACACTTCTGCCGCATGAAAAATGCAGACGCAACCGATGACTGAATTATGAAAATGCTCTCAGCCGAAACAAAAACTCACAGTCGAAGCACACGGCGGCCGTGTTGAAAGTTTGATGAGGCCTGGAAACGCAGCCTTGATGATCTGATCGTGTTGGCTGAACATTAACAACCCGAAGGTCAGCTTAAACATCTGCAGGAGATAAAGGTTGAGGAATCTTCAGTTCAGCCAGAAACACTACGTTTATATTTAGTCATTTAGCAGACGCTTTTGTCCAAAGCCACTGAGAAGGCATTTAGCGAATCAGTAAGAAGAGGCGATACACACAACAAGCGCTAATTATACAAAGGAATGGTTTGTGCTCAGAGAATTAAAGAGAGGGGGAGGGAGGATTAAGGGATGTTTGCTAATTGTAAGAAAGGTTCTAGTGCAAATTGGTGCAAGCTAAAATGTCAGAAAGATGATAGAGTGTGTTTTCTACAGGTGGTTTGACAAACCCACTCACTTATATGAGGCATACTAAGTCCCCGTTTAAACTAGTAAACCATTTTGAAGGATGTAAACAAAAACAATGCTCCCAACATCCTTCCTGTTTTACATTTTTAATTTCTAGAGCTTCCGAGAATCCAAAAAGAGCCACATACTGATAAATAATGTTATAGCGGTTTTAACATTAAGTTATGATTGCATTGCCTCTTGCTACAGTTATGAAAAAGTTTGATAACATGCAGAAAATGTGCATGGGTCAATGACATCGGCACATTGAAATGGTCTATATGTTTTAGTTTTAAAACAGAGCTGAAAATGCACATCATGTGATTACACACACAATCTGTCATGAGCTGCAGCGTATGAGCACATCTGAGCCCTAGCCAGGTGCTTTGAGCACACCTCCCCAGGTGAGAGCAGCGCACGTTGGACAGTTCATAAAGGATCTACTGCCGGATCCCATCTCTATATATTTGTTAAATGTGATATTTAATAGTGGCGCAGTGGATAGCACATTCGCCTCACAGCAAGAAGGTCACTGGTTCGATCCTTGGCTCAGTTGGCGTTTCTGTGTGGAGTTTGCATGTTCTCCGTGCATTCGTGTGAGATTCCTCCGGGTACTCCGGTTTCCCCCACAGTCCAAGGACAAGCGGTACAGGTGAATTGGGTAGGCTAAATTGTCCGTAGTGTATGAGTGTGGATGTTTCCCAGAGATGGGTTGCGGCTGGAAGGGCATCCGCTGCGTAAAAACTTGCTGGATAAGTTGGCGGTTAATTATTAGTCCCCAGATTAATAAAGGGACTAAGCCGACAAGAAAATGAATGAATGATATTTAATAAATCTTGACTCTTTGGTCTTTTAACAGCTCTTCTGTCTTTTAATCTATCAGTTAAAAGTTTTAATTGAGCGCAAAAATAAGTTAATATATTAATTTATGCAACCACATACACTCATTCAGCACATTTGACTAATTGTATACATTTATTGTATGTTGTACTTTTATAATGGCCATTATTGATTATTAAAACTGACATTTAGCAAAAGAGACAAGGTATGTTTCATATTTTTTTTCAATGAAAACGAAAGGAGGCAGTTGTTATAGGCTCGGTTTTGTTATAAATATGCATACAGTGAAGATGACGCTAATATAAATATGAAGCTACAAGATGCCTTAACATTTTTGGTGTCTGTTTAGTTGTTAATATTGAAATGAAAATGAGCAGCTTCTTATATCATGTTTTAAATGTATCATTAAGAAAGTGAAACAACTTAACCAGGGGGTTGTGATTGACGTTTTAAAGTAGCCTACACTGTCCTCTTTAAAGATTCACCCAATGTGTCCTCGGGAGTTTGTTTTCCATATCGAACCTACGAAGTCTGAACTTACAAGGAGAGGATGCAGGACTGAACTTTGTGCAGTTGATATTGAGAAAAAAAAAGCCCCAATAAGATGCTTTCATTTTCAGATGTAGCAGTGTTTTAAAACAAAAACTACCTCTTCAGCTTTTGCAAAAACCTCAAAAACTCCTGGGGTAGTTTGGATAAAAGCAAAACATTTGATAGCAATATGGAGTGATTGTTAGAAAGTGTCTGGTGCAAATGTGCAAAGACTAAGCAAAGTGTCAGATAAAGTATCAGAGAGATGATAGAGTGTGTTTTCTACAGGTGGTTTGTCAAACCCACTCACTTATATGAGGCATACTATGACCCCGTTTACACTAGTAGATCATTTTGAGGGATGTAAACAAAAACAATGCTCCCAACATCCTTCCTGTTTTACATTTTTTTATTTCTAGAGCTTCCGAGAATCCAAAAAAAGAGCCACATACTGAAAAATAATGATACGATAGCTGCTTTAACACTAAGTTATGATTGGATTTCCTCTTGTTACAGTTCTGAAATAGCTTGATAACATGCAGAAAATGTGCATGGGTCAATGACATCGCCACATTGAAACCTCATATGATGTGCATTTTCAGCAGTATAGTGTGGGAGGGCGGCTTTTCATAAAGGCCAGGTGAAACGCCTGTGTGGACGTAAATAGTTTTCATTCTAACATGGCATTTTAAAACTAAGATGTATTAAACGTAAATCTAAGTCTGTATTTTTTCATGATCCGGTTGCTACTGGATTGCGATGCTGGCTCAGCATTGTGATGTCTATCGGTCATCGGCGGTGGACGATAGCTTTGTCTATCGACCCAACCCTAGTCATACCCACTAACCTGTGTGAGGCTCACTCAGAATTACACGTTTTGAGGTTGTCGTGTGGTGTGGTGGGGAAGAGAGAAGAGAAAGGTTTTCAGTTGTTGTTTTTAAATGATATTATCACTCCACCAGTGAGGAACATTGAGTGAAATAAAAACACACTGCACTCCATTTAAACACACACAGGCTCTTCCTGAGGTTCAGAAAATTAGAGTAAATTTGAAACTGCTACTGCTTACTTAGCAGGTGCAACAATATCTGCTAAATTGCAGATGATAAACAATGCAATGCCATGCTGCCAGGTGAACAATTATCAACAGAGAGGATCGTTTACACACCTGTCTTATGATCTGCATCTCCAACACAGCATCACTGTTGTTGTCATATTTGCTTACGACACATTTGATAGCACCAGTGAGGAACAAATCTGCTCTGTTGGCACAGTTTGAGAGCTGAACTGAAGTGGAAACAATAAACTTCAAGATGACTTCAGTGTGTCTTTTATTTCTTATCGACAGCAGCAAAATTCATGGGAGAGAACTGAGATTTTGATTACAAAGAAAACAGATTAATAATATCATTAATAATGTACTTGCCTGTACTGCAGTTTCAGCATCATTAGAGTGTCAATAAAACCAAATAAAATTAAATTAAATTAAAAATGAAAACTAGATTACTGATTAATCTCATTATATATATATATATATATATATATATATATATATATATATATATATATATATATATATATATATATATATACTAGGGATGTAACGGTATTGTAAATACCGTCATACCGCGATATTAATTTTTTTCGATATTACCGAAGTCGCATGACTCGGTAAAACTATAGGTCTTCTGAGAAAATTTGCTCAGGCGAATGAAGCGAACGGGAGGTAACGAAAACTACAATTGCCATCAGCCCATGCTTGACCATCATCCCTTGCGGTCTGTTGTTGCTACAGATCCAGTAATGCGGAAATGGAGTGTGCTGCTAGAAGCGGGGATGAAAAGAGCTGGAAAACTCTAAAGCAGGTCGCACACCAGAAGCGCCGCTCGGCGCCGCGACACGGCGCGTACATGACAGATTAAAGTATCGCACACCAGACGCGCACATTCGAATGATATTTAACATGAAACTAATCAGATGGCGCTCTGTGGCGCGGCTGAAAAATGAACTGCGTCCTGAGCCGTCGCCGGGCGCCGCCGACAGCCGCCGGTGTGTGTATCCTGATAGAAACCTATGATTAGAATTCTAAAATACATGGCGCTGCGTGGCGCTGCGCGGCGCGCCGCCGAGCGTCGCTTCTGGTGTGCGACCTGCTTTACACGCACAGTTCAGTCCTGCATTATCTCCGTGTAAGTTCAGACTTCGCAAGTTTGATCAAGGCTGCAGTGTCTTCTTCTCAGTTTGATATGGAAAAGCAGACTATACCGAGGACACGGGTAAATCTTCAAAGGGAACCATGTACTTTATAACTTCATTCACATCACCCTGGCTTCGTTGTTTCACTTTGTCAACAATAAAATGTAAACATGATTTAAGGAACTGCCTATTTTCATTTTAATATTAGCAACTTAGACAGCAGAAATGTTGAGGCGTCGTGCTGCATGAGCGTTATCACTGTGTGGATATTTATAACAAAACGGAGCCTATAACAACTGCCTCCTTTCAATTTCAGTGAAAATACGAAACACAGCCTCTCTTTTGCTGAGTATCAGTTTTAAGAATCGATAATGGCCATTTTAAAAGTATAACATACAATAAGTTTATACATTATAGGAAATAAAGGCAAGCGATCAGTCAATATACAGAATGTACGTGGTTACATTAATCATTAACTTATCTTTGCGCTCAGCCAAAACACGTTACCTGAGAACAAGTAATAGATTCCAATGCCCAAAGTCAGGGAATATGTCGTTAGATAAAGACAACAAGATAAATGAAATATCCCGTTTAATAAATATAGTGAGATTAGATCCAGCGGGAGATGCTTGATGAGAAGTCCGACTAGCAGAGCTCTCATCTGGGTAGATGGGCTGAGTGTGATTAAATGTTGAATGTGATGAGTTTTCAACAATACTAAATTGAAACTTTATTTTTTTTACATGGTTTAATAGTTTTTTGTTATTAAAATTGAAGTTCCTGTTTCAAAGCTTACAGATAGATGGCTAATTTGTATGTCATTGACACTTTTGGCACTTTTTTGGAGTATTTTCATAAGTTTTGTTTTTTCCTGTAAATGATTCAATAAATACCGTACCGTGACATTCATACCGAGGTATTACCGTACCGTGAAATTCTGATACCGTTACATCCCTAATATATACATATACATATATATATATATATATATATATATATATATATATATATATATATATATATATATATATATATATATATATATATATATATATATATATAATGAGATTAATCAGTAATCTAGTTTTCATTTTTAATTTAATTTAATTTTATTTGGTTTTATTGACACTCTAATATATATATATTATATATTATATTATATTATATTATATATATACACTCTAATATATATATATATACATATATATATATGTATATATGTATATATAGAGTTGAAGTCAGAATTATTAGCCCCCCTGTTTATTTTTTTCCCCCATTTCTGTTTAACAGAGGGAAGATTTTTTTCAACACATTTCTAAACATATATATATATAGCGAATATCTGGGAATGTCTTTTTAATCGCAAAAGCATTTTACAAAACACATGAAAAACTAGGGGGTCTGAACAATCTCAATGTATAGGATAAATAAAACTATTATTTTAATATAATAATGAGGTGGCAATAAAATAAAATAAAATAAAATAAAATAAAATAAAATAAAATAAAATAAAATAAAATAAAATAAAATAAAATAAAATAAAATAAAATAAAATAAGCCATATGTACCATCATAAAAACTTTATTATATTACAATAATAATAATAATATAATATAAATATAAAACTGCAATAAAATGAATAGTGTAAATAAATAAAATACATTCATAAAAGTAATATTTAATATTTACAATTTTTAAATAAAATAAATAAAAAGTATACAATTATTTTGTATATTTTTTTACAGCTAAATCTGTGAAATTTAATAAGTTTGCAACTCTTTAGTCAACTACAATTAGAGTAATTCTAATTAAATAAAGATCATAAAACAAAACTCAGTTTGTATTTACATTTTCCTTTGCATCAAAACTAAAGTATTTAAAAAATAAAATAAAATAAATAAATATATATATATATATATATATATATATATATATATATATATATATATATATATATATATATATATATATATATATATATATATATATATAATTAGTTCAGTATCAAATCACTATTTTTTTTTTTTTAAAAAGGCAAACAGAAAATCTGAACATACATTAATGTTCCTATAACAGCACAGGCTGTAAATGGTGACTTTCTGAGTTGAATGAAATGCAGTTTAAACTTCAATTAAACAGGCCTCAAAACTCCACTGCGTTTGCCACCGTGGGTCAGTGAATTGTGTCAGAAAAGAGTGATTTGAGTGCATAAAGGCTTTTTCTGGGCTGTTTAAGCAGCAGAGTAGTGTGAACCCATGGAAAGGGTCACACAATTGACTGAAACTGTAGACGAAGGTAAGAGCATAATTAATTGAGCCTCACACAGGCTAATTGAGAGTGGGGAAAATAATTTGAAAGGCCATTACCTTCATGTCACATGCAATCACATCAGCCCTCTGTTGTTTAAGCTTCGCCAACATTATAATCCATCGCTGGAAACGACACCATTACTAAAACCTGCTGCAATGTGTATTAGCAGCGATTATCAGAGTAAAATGTTCTGACGGGTAATAATGTGTGAAAAACCACGCTTGCTTTACCACTGATGAAAACTTTACATTTTAATGCCTAAACACTGATATCTTATAAATATCTCTCTTGAAATATTTACATACTTTTAAATTTCAGTCTACTTAAATAATACTTTTTTTGGCCAATCACACCTTCAACAGGTTTGTGTTGCTAGATATGAAGAAAAAACAGCAATATCAGCATGCAACAGGCTTAATAATGCAAAATGGCCTACTATAGCAAAGTAAAATTGCAGTTTTTCTTACATATTTAGTGGACTGTAATCTGAGACAAAATCATAAACAAATCAAAATAAAATGAAAAAAAAAACATTGAATGTTGATTTTATTATTATAATGACTGAATAAATAAATAATTATTGAAATAAAATTATTTACCATATGTTTTATTTCAGTTTTTTGCCAAGAAAACAAATTTATACATTTATTGTACTCAAAAAACATTACAAAAAATAAATTACACACTTAAATAATTAACATAGCAGTGAATAAAACAAATAATACAAAAAAAAATAATAATAAACATGTGTACATAAAATAAAATAACACAAAAAACAAAAACAAACAAAAAAGACAAAATAAAAAATAATAAAACAAATGAAATCAATTAAATAAGAAAGTAATTGAAACAAAATAATCAATAATTAAATCACAACAAAATAAAATGTTAACAAAACTAATTTAATAAATAAAATTTTAAATAATTAATTAATTAATCAAAACAAAACAAAATATAAACAAAATCAAAATCAAAAGTAAAATAAATATATTTAAATAATAAAAAACTAAACAAAACAAAACAAATTAATCAATTAATTAATTACTTAAAACAAAATGACATTGAAACAAAACTAAAAAAATAAATTTAATAAATAAGATACAATTAATAAAATAAAATAAAATAAAATAAAATAAAATAAAATAAAATAAAATAAAATAAAATAAAATAAAATAAAATAAAATAAAATAAAATAAAATAAAATAAAAAATAAAATAAAATAAAATAAAATAAAATAAAAAAAAGCTAAATATGCATTAAAAATGCATAAAAATGCATTAAAATATTAATATGGTATTCTTTGAAGTTCCATTTAAACAATATGCCTTTAGTTTCCATCCTCCTTTAGTACAGCATTATCAGACCATCAAAAATCCTCACAGAATTACCACCATCTTTTAATCACCGAGTACGTCTAATTCTGCACCATAGCAGCATCTAATATAACCCTGCCAGGGAAAATTCCTCTCACTCGAGCTGTCCATGTATAATTCATCAGCGGGAAGCCCTCCGATTCACGGCTCCTCTTTAAACCACCACCAACCCTGCGCCGTAATAAGCTCATAAAACGTCTTTGTTTTCGGACTGCGGTCGCTGAAGGACGAGCAGACTGTGGTTTATTGATCCAAACATCACAAACATTCACCTATTAGACTGACTGACGGTCGACAGCCTTGCTGATCTTAATGGGAGAATCCTGAAAACACACACGAGTTGTGGATTTTAAGTTCACATGCACAAAACAAAACATGGTTTTCCTTTAATTTGGAATATTTCTTGCTTTTGTAGATGCATGCTGGTCCATAAATGCAAAAATAAAAGTATTAAGGTGATGTCATGAAGGTTTTTTTGCCCCCAAAAAAAATAATTACAGTTTATAATGTACATGCTGTTTTTTTATTATTTTTTTATTACATGTTTTGTTTTGTTTTGGTCTGTTTTACTTTATCATTTAGTTTTATTTTTTAGATTTTATTGTATTTTAATATATTTATTTTTATTTTATTTCTTATTTTATTTTATTTTATTAAATTAAATGTTTTATTTATTGTTTTAATTTAATTTAATTTAATTTAATTTAATTTAATTTAATTTAATTTAATTTAATTTAATTTAATTTAATTTATTTTAATTTAATTTAATTTAATTTAATTCATTTTTTATTTTATTTTATTTTATTTTATTTTATTTTATTTTATTTTATTTTATTTTATTTTATTTTATTTTATTTTATTTTATTTTATTTTATTTTATTTTTACAAGTCACAAGTCATGGATTTAAAGTGTAGATACACCGATCGACTGGTTGGAATGGAATTGGAATTAGGAGTTCCTGCAAAAATAAAATAAAATAAAATAAAATAAAATAAAATAAAATAAAATAAAATAAAATAAAATAAAATAAAATAAAATAAAATAAAATAAAATAAAATAAAATAAAATAAAAATTCAATAAAATAAATAAAATAAAATTCAATTCAATAAGATTTTTATAAAAATGTAATTAAATAAAACATTTAATTAAATTTAAAAATTAAAATTCAATAAAAAATTAATTAAATAAATAATTAGGTCAATTCACTTTTAAAAACAACTGGAATCAGGCATAAAAACAATAAACATGAATTCATCTGTTAAAAGTGTCACGGAAAGGACCTGTCAACGATGGTGAGTATGAACAGTTTATTGAAATGAATGTCAAGGCAATATAAGACAGATAACCAGTGAATGATATTGGATGATAACCGGTGAGTGGATACTGGATGGAGATGATAGTGGATATAGCAGCACAAATGGAGGAGACCAAACACAGGGGGAACCACAATAACCAGACACAGGACCAGGAGAAACCCCACTAGGGAGAAGAAACGCAGAAACTGGAGATCACAGGAGACAACGAGGTGAGTAATGCAACTAGTGTTTGACACACTGATCGTGAGGAGTGTGCAGTACTTTTGCATTCAGAATGCAGGTGATGTGATTGGCGTGATTGTGATGACAGAGAATAGAGAGAGCCTGGCCTGGCTGTGACAGAAGGTGACTTCTAGGATTATTTTAATATTTTTTTCTCTTTCCTTCTCGCTGAAATGACTTTTTTTTTAGTCCATTCTCTCTGTGTCAGTCTATATTTCAATATTTGGCTTGTAATGAACCCGTCCGCCTGAACCCGAAGAGAACTGAGAGATCATGAAGTGAACGTCTCTACAGGTTTGGCCCATTTAACGCTTTCTACCTCCGGCCATCATGAAATGGGCCAGAAATATGTTTCAGAGATGACATGTGCCAAAAATATACAAAGAACAGATGTTTCAGATCAGACTTTTTTTTGCAAAACATCTTGACAGCACTAATGACTAACTGGCTAACTTCACTACCAAACTCCCTTCGTGTGATCCCTTTAAAAATAATATAAAACAATAAACATTACCATTGCATCTATTCAGCGGTGGCATTCAACAGACAGCAATAAGTCAGTAAATAGGAAAGATAAATATATAATTTTAGAGTTATTAAACATGTTCATAAAACAAAATGATGTGGAAAATAACTATACATATGAACTATACATATGATCACAGACAGAAAGACAGACAGAGAATGGATGCTGGATGGATGGGTGGGTGGATGGATGGATGGATGGACAGATGGATGGACAGACAGATGGAAAGACAGACGGATGGATGGTTAGATGGATGGTTGGATAGATGGGTGGGTGGATTTATGGATGTATGGATGGATGAATGGATGGGTGGATGGATGGATGGGCGAATGGATGGATGGACATATTTAGATGTGTATGGGTGGATGGATGTAAAATTCAAATGGATGGATGGACGGATGGATGGATGAATGGATGGATGGATGGATGGAAGGATGGATGATGGATGGATGGATGGAAGGATGGATGATGGATAATGTATGGGTGGAAAAGTCAAAGGGGTGTATAGATAGATGGTTGAATGGATGTATGGATATATTTAAAAAAGGATGGATGGATGGATGGATGGATGGATGGATGGATGGATGGAAAATTCAAATGGATGGATGGATTGATATATTTAGACATGGATGGATGGATGGATGGATGGATGGATGGATGGATGGATGGAAAATTCAAATGGATGGATGGATTGATATATTTAGACATGGATGGATGGATGGATGGAAAAGTCAAATGCATGGATGGATGGATGGATGGATGGATGGATGGATGGATGGATGGATGGATGAAAAAGTCAAATGCATGGATGGATGGATGGATGGATGGATGGATGGATGGATGGATGGATGGATGGATGGATGGATGGATGGAAAAGTCAAATGGATGGATGGATGGATATATTTAGACATGGATGGATGGATGGATGGATGGATGGATGGATGGATGGATGGATGGATGGATGGATGGATGGATGGATGGATGGATGGAAAAGTCAAATGGATGGATGGATTAAATGATGGATGAGAAGTAAAATGGATGAAAGGATGGATGGAAAGGTCAAATGGATGGATAGATGGATGGGTATATTTAGATATAGATGGATGAATGTATGGATGGGAGGAAATGTCAAATGGATGGATGAATGAATGGTTAGAAAAGTCAAACGGATGGATGGATGGATAGCTAGATAATATATGAATAAAGCAATACAAACATCACCCATTAAATCAAGCACTCAAAACAAAACCAAATTGCTCTGCAGACATTGTTTTATCAGACAGTACAAACAAAAACACAAACAATGAATAATACAACACATCATCGCAATGCAGACTCATCGACATATCTTATAGCTAATATTCAAGACTCTTCTTCCAAGAATCAAAAAATAAACCTTAATATTTCAGTGAGTCATGTTTATAATGCTAGCTTCCCGCGTATGGCACAAGCGCAGCCAAGATGATGCTCATACAAAAATCATAGACAGGTAAAAACAGAATAAGAGTGCTCGACCCCAGAAACTCAAGCAGAGCACAGCATACAAGACAGGACAGGACTAGTGTCTAAACTCTGCCACCAAAACAAGAATTAGCAAGATCAAAGAGGCTGAATTCTGATAAAAATAAGCTAGGATGCTTCTAAATTCTACACAAACGTCTATTAAAATGCTAATAATGACCTACAGTAATTAAATACCTCACCAAGAGAAGCAAATGTTAATATATGTGGAGAACGCAAAGATGTCTGATCTACATCTTGTAGTCAAATTAATTATCAATAGAATAATAACTCCACTGTCTTTATCATCTGACTAGGAATATGAAATCATAATACCTCTCCTTACTCCACATCAGAGCCAGCTAAATTACTTTTTTCATACATTTGCTCCTTCAAGAAGTCCAATAAGCTTTATTCTGCCAGAAAACATAATCCGGCGGAGCTGAAACGATGTTCATTTCCGCAAATTTGATTATGCGAGAAAGAACAGATTTATTTCAATAGTTTGCGTCACCTTCTCCTCCTTTATTGCTTCTCTTCGCTGGATTTACTTGCCTTTTTAAGCCCATTTAGACCATTTCCAATGACTTTTCCCCATTACACCTATCATTGCGAGATACGGTGAAATTAGGCCCGAGTCCATTCAGCCATAATTAGGATGAATAATTAATATCAATGTTCAGGGTGACCTTTCTACGGTTCCGCCAGTAATACTGCAACATGAAAAATTTCATTTCAACACTAAAGACTGCCTTTTTCACCTCGTCTTGTAATAATCAGTGCCATGCAAGAGTACAGTGATCATCTTTTACAAGAGATTCTCATTTCCAGAGAAATATTCAATTAAGAGGAGACTTTGATCTGAGAGAGTCTGGCATTTATTAATGCATTGATTTATGCATTGATTTAATTATGCTTTTATTTAATTAATAAACACAAAATTATTTTATGTAATTATAAACTTACGTTCTTACAACCTTGATTGCATTTGTTTGTATTTCATTTTATTTATTTATTTTTTTTTATTAATAATAATTTATTTACTCATTTATTTATTTATTTATTTTATTTTATTATTTTTTTTTATTTATTTATAATATATTTATTGTTATTATCTTTATTAACTTATTTAAGGCATTTCTTTAGTGCACTCATATTCTTGCACATTTTTATTTATTTATTTATTTATTTATTTATTTGTTTGTTTATTTGCTTGTTTTTTTTGTTTGTTTGTTTGTTTTTTTATTTATTTATTCATTTATTATCTTTATTTACTTATTTAAGGCATTTTTTTAGTTATGTGCTTACATATACATTTTTTTTGCGTTTATTTATTCATTTTTATTTTATTTACTCATTAAAGCATTTCTTTAGTTATGTATTCACATTCTTACACATCCTTATTGTATTTATTTATTTATTTATTTATTTATTTATTTATTTATTTATTTATTTATTTATTTTATTTATTTAATATGTGTTTGTTTATTTATATGTTTGTATTTATTTAATGCATTTCTTTAATTGTGCAAACACATTCTTATATATTTTTATTGCATTATTGCATTTATTTTTATTCATGCATTATACATTAAATCATTTAATTTCATATATTTATTGACTTATTTATACATTTATTAATGCTTTTTTGTTTTTACATTTTGACCATCTATCAAATTATACATTTATTAGCTATTATTTATGGATTTTTATAATTCCCATATTCATACATATGTATGCAATATTTAATTACATCTTTTTTTTTTATGAATACATGTATTTATGCATGTGTGCTAAAATTTTATTTAAATTACAGGAAAGAAAATTTAATTTAATTAATAATCAATATGCATTTAATGATTCATTATCATGCATTTATTTGAATGGGCTTTAATTATTATTATTATTATTATTATTATTATTATTATTATTATTATTATTATTATGTACTTATTAATTGTTTGTTAATTTAGTATCCATTCACACATTTAATTCTGCATATTTATTTACTTTATACATGTTTGTATGCACTTATGATGATATTTTATTTATACGTTTATTTGTCTTATTATGCATGCATTTATTTAATTATTTAAATTGCTGTGCATGTATGCTTTCAAATTTTGTATCTACTAATGGCTTTGATATCAATACAATATATTAAATATGTTTCACATGAGATTTCCATTTACAGAGAAATTTGCTAAAAAAGGAGCAAGTGTGGCAGCTTTGCTAACTTGAAGACATTTTGTTGATCTGTGATTTCTGGAAAGAGTCTAGACTTCAGAGGACTCTGTTTCTGCATGCTAAATTGAATACGACTATTCATTAAATGCCACTAATGTCTTCACATATTAATAATGAGGTGCTAATCAGCATATTCTGCTCAGACTCAGTGCTGAAAGATGGAGTGGCACCTCAAATCATTTGCTTTGTTGAGAAGTAGTCTGTTATTATATTCTAAGCTGTCAAAAAGGATGGGAAGCTCTCATCAACTTGACTCTGAGGGTTTGAGATATTCGTAAAGACATGAAAATCACAGAGACTGACACTGGAAAGCACTCATAACCTCTCAGTGTCACTGCAGCAAGTGTTGAAATCACTGACACTTTTTGTAGAGATAATCTGGAGAATTCAGTACAACTTACTGACAAAAAAAAAAAATGTTGCTAGTTTTTAGATATCTGAAACACACAGACAAATAATTCTCATCACATTTGATTAAAACAAGGAGTGTTTCAATGACACTATTTTTGACCTGCATAAGGTTTTTGAACATGCATGCAAGATAAATGCAAAATAAATATATGAAAATATAGTATTAAAGTAATACATAATAATATAATATAATATAATATAATATAATATAATATAATATAATATAATATAATATAATATAACATAATATAATATAATATAATATAATATAATATAATATAATATAATATAATATAATATAATATAATATAATATAATATAAGAAATTAAATAAATCAAGAAAGAAATAATAAAACTAAAAAGTATAAATAAAGGCATAGAGAAATAAGGTATGTATAAGCAAATAAAATAATATAGTTATAAAATATTTAATATGTTTTTAAAATTAATGAAATCACTGCAAAAATAGCACTAAAATATCTTTTAAAAATATTTTTCATAAGTTTTTGCAACAACGGTTTTTAGTTAATTAAAATATGTAAGTGTAAAACTGCTTAACAAAACATATGCTTGAATAAATGCATAATTAAATGAAAAAAACACTTATGAAAATGCAATGATGAATAAAAAACAAATATAAATAAATAAATGTAACATATGCATATAATCAAATGCATGCATAGATGCATTCAAAATAAATGCATACGCAAATAAATAAAATATTTTAAAATAATATAAAATAATAAAAAACAACACCAAATAAAAAAATTCACTATAAAAGCATTATTAAGAAAATAATAAAAGCAAATAAATGCATAAATTAGTGCAAAATTTAATAAATAAATATTTCTTAAATGGATGCATCATTAAGAAAATAATGAAAACAAATAAATGCATAAATTAGTACACAAATAAATAAATAAATAAATAAATAAATACATATATAAATAAATAAATAATGTCTAAACATATCATTAAGAAAATAATAAAACACTTAAATACATAAATTAGCGCAAACAATAATAAATAGATAATTTTGAAATAAATGCATCATTAGAAAAATAATAAAAATGAATAAGGTAATGTAAAAAGAAAACAAATAAAATAAACATCAATGCATAGATTAGCAAAAAACTAATACATTATTAATTCCAAAGCACATGCATTAAGTAAATAATAAAAGCAAATAAATGCATAAATTGGTGCAAAGATAAATACATAAATAATTAATAATTCCTAAACAAATGCATCAAGAAAATAATATAAATAAAAGCATTAATTAATACAAAAATAAATAAATAAATAAATAAATAAATAAATAAATAAATAAATAAATAAATAAATAAATAAATAAATAAATGAATGAATGAATGAATGAATGAATGAATAATTAAATAAATAAATAAATAAGCAAAACCTAAGCAAATGCATCATTAAGAAAATAATAAAAACAAATAAATGCAAAAAAATCGTGCAAAATAAACAAATAAATAAATGATTACTAAACAAATGCATCATTATATAAATAAACAAACAAATAAAAGCATAATCAAACAAATAAATAAATAAATAAATAAATAAATAAATAAATAAATAAATATGTGAGAAATAAAAGCCTAAATGAATGCATCAAGAAAACAAAACAAATAAAGGATTGAATTAATCATTGAATACACAAACAAACTGAAAAAACTACCTTTAACTAAAAATAATATGTAGTTGCAATATACATCTCTTCTAAATTACTATTAAACAAATTAATCTAAATTCAACCCTGTCTGGATTTCAAAGCACAAACCACACTTCTCATCTGCGCTCAAAGCAGATCTAAACGCTTCAATTAGATTTAATTATCAAGGCCCAACAATGTGAGAATGAGTCTAAATCTCATCTCTTCCACGGGATGTCAAGAACGTTTTTTTAAAAGCATCATCTCAGCATGAAAAACAAAAATCTGCAAGGCAAAAAAAAATTGCACTTCAAATGAAGAGCGCTGACAACACGAGGAGCCAATACATGAAAGAAGCAAACCAAAATCACAGGCCTCAAAATAGCAGTCCAAAGTGTAATAAACAGACTGCGGAAAAGAAAGAAAGACAGAAAGAAAGCAGCAGATTGTGTTGTAATCAGCAGAGATGCTGACAGTCGCCGGCTGGATTTAGGCCTCCCGCAAACAGCCTCAATTGCCTCTAATTAAATTAGTGCGACACCCGATATGTGCCTCATTATGTAGTGTTTTTCCTCATGGGCGTCAGTGTGTGTGTGTGGGCTTGAAATGATGAGACTCGTTCCCAAAGCATCCAGAAGTGAGAGATATCGGAGACGGCTGTACGCCAGCGTCTGCTGCTGCTGATCTGTGTGCTCTGATGGTGTTTATTGTGCTTACTGCGAAATCATGACTGGAGAAGAAAATACAGATTTTTAACAATGATAGACTTTTGAGAAATATACTGTTGCACTCATTTTTAAGTCAAGTCCACAAATGACTGTTTTGAACTTTTTTTTTTTTGTCATAAAAAAAAATATAGCAATGGTGTCTAAAATAAAATATTTAATTAAACTAAACTAAATTAAATTAAATAAATATTAAAGATTTTTTTTGAAAAAAAAAATTTAAAGTAATGCACTCAGAAAAATACAATGCAGTTGAATAAAAATACTAATAATAAATATAATATAAAATATAATATAAAATATTAAAATACATGTACAAATAAAAATAACAAGTTAATAAAATATATATTATTAAATACAAATAGAAAAAACAATGATAGTAATACATTTAAAAGGTATAATACTTAAATATATGTAAAATATTAAAAGAAATTAAAAAGCAAAAAAAGCAATAAAGAAATAAAATAATAAATAGAGTAAAAAATAAAATAAAACAAAAACACAACAAAATAAAATTAAATATTAAATCACTTTTAAGCAAGAAAAAAGTGATACATTGAAAATATATAAAATATAGCTCAATAAAAATGCTGAAATATATAATAATATAAAAATATAATTTTAAATATTTAAAAAAATTTAAAAGAAAAAAAGAAAAGAAATAAAGATATAAAAAATTAAAATAAAAATTAGCCAATAAAATACAAATATATAATATTAAATAAAAAAAATGAAAGTAATACACTAAAAAAGTATGTAAAAATACTTAAATATAATATAAAATATTGAAATAAGTATTAAAAAGCAAGCAAGAAAGAAACAAATAAATACATAAAGAATAAAATAAAATAAAATATTTTTTTTTTCATTTTTTGATTTTAATGGTTGAATAGAGGTACAAAACTGAAATAAAGTACATTAAATATTTATTAATAAATAATTTAAACCCATGGAAAATGTCCTAAAATATTTCACAAAGCAGAAAACAAACAAACAAACAAACAAACAAACAAACAAACAAACAAACAAACAAACAAAAGCACTAAATATTTACATTAAAAAATCCATAAAACTAAAATAAAAATGTTTGCAAAAAAATATTGCATATACATATCAGTAGAATTAAAATAGAAATCAACTCACAGAACATGAATTAAATTTGAATCAAATAATATGCAAAAATCTGGAAAGAAAATGTTGTTTTTCTTTCTTGTAAATACATGTAAGACCACATACACACAAACACACACACACATGCACAAAAACACACACCCTCACACACACACACACACCCACACACACACACACACACACACACACACACACAACACACACACATATGCGCACGCACGCACACACACGCACACATGCACACATACACACGCACAGAAGTGTAGTACAGAAATCATCAGAAGTCATCATCCTCTATAACACAAGCATCAGTGTAGTTTTGACTCTCTCTAA
>NC_141021.1:3450000-3467500 GCF_052040795.2 Danio rerio | reverse complement strand
GTGACTGCATGCACAAATAAATAAATAAAATATTTCGGTTCGCAGATGTCCATTTTTATTTATTAATGTAGAAATATTTCATTACAACTCACAACTGAATGTGTCAAGAAATAAAATTACACAGTAAATATAAAGCAGACATGTAAAACAGTAAAAAGAACAATTTAGAAAACAAATAAAAATTGTTCACTCACTGTACAGTATATAATCTACCCTTAATACAAAGACCACAAGAATACTGTTTAAGATTTATAAACACATTACACAGGCTACATCAAGTACTTCACTTTATAAAGTCCAAAGTATTTGTCTTGAGTCAAAATACTCAGTCATAATAAATAATTTGTCATCAAA
Source organism: Danio rerio (assembly GCF_052040795.2). NCBI lineage: Eukaryota > Metazoa > Chordata > Actinopteri > Cypriniformes > Danionidae > Danio > Danio rerio. The sequence goes on along the minus strand of NC_141021.1, from coordinate 3,467,146 downwards.
ATTTTCTCTGTATTTCAGAATGAAGGCAATGTTTCTCTATAAATTGCTTCAACAGTGCAGAAAACCAAATACATCAGTAGCCTCTTCCTCAACATCAGTAGATTACTCCTCATCATCCTCAAGTGGAGTTGTAATTTGTTGTAACACAATATGTGTTTATGCTTTTGATAAACATGACATGTAAAGCACTCATATCTGGAAAATGTTCTTTGATAGTCATTAGGACCACAAGTTATTTAAAAATTTGCTTTATGCATGAATGAGAGCAGTGTGCTGGATTAACTTGATTGTGATTATCCCAAGAGCATGTAGAGAAACAAAAAACAAGGTTGATCACTCTGGTAACTGGAGTAGATCCAGGCTTGTCACCGTCCACCGTTCATTCAAAACATTCCACTGCAGAAACATCAAGGTGATCTTCTAATAAGATGGATATGTCAAAAATGTATATTCATCCACATCATTAGCCCGGCCAATCACAATCCCATCAACTCTGAAGACTGCCGTGACTTGTCTTGTTAACACAGTTGTCCAGTCGGTGGTGTCCTCCTGTACTTGAACTGTTGGATGTGGTGAAGATGATTCCCTGTAAATGACAAAGCAATAATTACATTAATATCAGTCACTCTATCACTAATGAAGAGAAAATCAACATGCATAGAAAGTAAAATAATTAATATTCACTGATTTAAAAAAAAAGTATCACAGATTAAAAGACTAATATAAATTTCATTCATTCATTCAGTTTCTTTTTGGCTTAGTCCCTATATTAATCTGGGGTCGCCACAGTGGAATGAACCACCAACTTATCCAGCATATGTTTTATGCAGCAGATGCCCTTCCAGCTGCAACCCAGTATTACGAAACATCCAGACACACTTATTCACACACACATTTATACACTACAGACAAATAAGCTTACCAAATTCAGCTATAGCGCATGTCTTTGGACTTGTGGGGAAACCGGAGCACTTGGAGGAAACCCTCACGAACACTGGAAGAATATGCAAACTCCTCACACAAATGCCAACTGACCCAGCCGAGGCTCGAACCAGCGACCTTCTTGCTGTAAGGTGACAGCACTACCCACTGCGTCATCTTAATATAAAGAATATCAAACATTATAAAATGCATTTATCACAGCATATACTGAACAGAAAACAACATACGCACCTGAGCACAACGAAATGTTGAAGTGTCTCGCTTAACAAGGCTGGCAACATTTTTAAACACGTAGGTGTACATTTATTGTTGTTTGTAAGTAAAAACCTACAAATTTAAAATAGTATGTAAGCCATTAAAACCATGGTATAGATAATGAGACATACTTACATCTTGTAACTGAGCCATGCTTTCATATGACATGCCTTCATTGGTCTAATGCTGTTAGGCTGCATAATGTTGTTCAATCTTGTCCTGAAAGACAATTGGAAACTTCATAAACTTCAGGAAAGCAATAAGATAAAGCAATAACTATTTATTTATAGTATTTTATTTATATATAAGTATAACGTTAAACGATAGTAAAGCACCAACAATTCTGGACATGAGAGTTTGTGGACACTCCTCAACATTAATGTAACTTAGACACTGAAACGAAGATATGTACAAGCATACACACGCCACGTTTGTAACTAGCCACGTTTACATAATCAGTCGCTTTGCCGGTGACAAAATTGTGATTTTTCTTCACAAAATGGCGGTGTATATAACCGTCTAAAATGACATTTCCGCGGTCAACCGTGGCTAGAAAATGGCCTCAAAATATAAAACATTATTGATAATTACAAATTCCAGTATTAATAACAAAAGGTTTTATATCAAGGTATATGAAGACTTCAGTCGCGGCAGCTCTGGGCCACACCGCACATTACTCACGGCCCGATTCCGGTGCATGGTTACGGCAGAGTCGGCTCGCTTCTGCCGCCGCATCTGGCCCGAGTAACGATACAGCAGACGGACTCGGGCAGGCGAGAATCTAGCCGCAACTGGCCCAAGTGTATTTTGCTATCTGGCTTGCGATAATATTCCGCTGTGGCAACACTTATTAATAAAGCAGTTACGTAACATATAAGGCGCGAATACGTAACGTAGGCGATAAAGGGAACTTTTACACCGAGAAAACTAACAGCATATAGTACTCACCGTCTATAAGGTTATGTCCCTCGGTGACTTCGATATCACATTGTATTAACTTCTTTAATAAGCTGCAGACATCTTAGCAAACTCCATCCTGCAGGCCAACGTACACCAGCCAGCCCGGAGCACAAAGCGGGGGAAAGCCGAGACCAGAGAGTCAGACAAAATCAACAGAACACGGCTTCACATGTAAAAATGAGACTGAAAATATATCTTTAATACATTCTTACCTGAAAAGTGTGGACTCCAAAATAGACTTTTCTTTGAAAAGCGTGCGAAGTTCTGTGTAAACAGCCAGCATAGTCGACGGTCCGCCTCAGTAACAAACACTACTATAACGTCTCAACAAGCCAAATTCTTAAAGAGACAGCAACATCACCACCTGTATGAAGATGCTGTCACTCTGCATGGTTTATTCTACATCCCATATATACTATAGCGACTTAAACAGTAAGCAAAGACCAGTATTTACGTTTTTAATGATTAAAATTACATTTAATTATAAATTAAATTATTAACATTTTTGAGAAAAAATGTAATTTAAATACATGAAAAAAATAATTATTAAAATATTTAATTCAATCAATTTATTTATTTATTATATTTTTAAATTATGTATTTTAGTATTAATGTTTAGTTATACTAATTTAGTTATAGTAATACATTTAAATTATTGTTATATAGTGTCTTGATCTTATCATGAGCTGAGGGTACAATTTTGTTCCTATAGGGAAACAAAATATATAATTTTACCTTTAAAGGTGCCAAATTGGTCCTTTACGGTACAATTTTGTACCCAAATGTGCTATAAAAGGTACAAAAATGTACCTTTCAAACCTAAATCTGGACATTTGTACCTTTATAGCCCATTTGGGTACAAAATTGTACCCTAAGGACCAATATGGGACCTTTAAAGGTACAATTTTATATTTTGTTCCCTCTAGGAACAAAATTGTACCCTCATTGTACCTTTTTTTCTGAGAGTGTATATATATATATATATATATATATATATATATATATATATATATATATATATATATATATATATATATATATATATATATATATCACTGTAGTTAATTTAAAAACTGGATAAATATAGATTTACACACATTTTCTCAAGCAAATAAACAGAATTAATGATGGTCGGAAAATCTGCGGAAAATCTGAGAAAAATCTGCGGAATTCTGCAAGCGCAGATTCCGGGTGGGCCTACTCATGAGCATTTCATTCATGCCCCTGTGACAAACTGAGGTATTAGAGGCAAATAAGGAGGTAGGACTGGTGAAAGTGTTATGGAGTTTAATACAGCACGCCAAATGGAAAGAAAAAATATATGTATGTGTGTTTGTGTGTGTACGGTCCTTTAAAGACAGCCGCGTGTGTGGAAAATATGGAGAAAATCCTACATGACGATAATAGTTTGATTGCGGTGTTTACTTTAATAACGCCACTAATATAAGCATACTCCACATGTTTTAACTCCTTTTCTGTTTAGTTCAGTTATGACTTTAGTGAGATTAAGGAGATCAAAAATCGCTGTTTAGAGCTTATGTCCGCCTACAGTACAAAATTCATGTTTAACTAAATAAACAGTTAGCAAACACAAGTACATCTTATTGAACATTGTTTATTTTCATCACCAATTATCATAGCAGAACAGTTTCTCAAGCAGTTTGTGGTGCATTTTAGAAACAGGAGATGAACCCCTGGTCTGATGCGCCACCTGGCTTGAGAAAACCATTCTCAAAAACTTACTTTTAGTCATCATTTTACATATAATATATTACATTAAGTAGATTATTACATATTCTGAATGCCTTCGGCAGAATTCAAATGAGCCATTTTAATCAAGTTTAATTCCAAGATTACAGTGAGATTAAGCTAAATTGAAAAAAAGTGATTTATGCCCACCTATGATATATATAGGTGGATAGATGTATAGATGGATAGATGTGAGTGTGTTCCCACAATAACAGCAGTGTGAATCTCCGCTGAGCTTCTGAGTTTGAATTTTGTAATGTTTTATGCATACAGCTGACAAACCGGATTACATGGAAGTGTATTCAAGAGACTGTTGGGTAACCAGCGCAAATACATTAGTAACACAAACAGGTCACGCGAGGAAAAACACAAGCTTCCATGAGCATCTTTCTTGGTAATCTCAAACGTTTTCACGACTTGATTCAATTTGCACTTGAGGAACGAGGCCTCTTTAAAGGGGTCACACTGCGCATTTTACACACTTAACCTCTTTTAGTGTGCAGCTGTGCACTTTTTTTTTTTATTGTTGCCAAATAAAACCATTCACATTATCAGACACGGTATGTTTCACCTGCTTTCACTTACAGTTATTTTTGTTAATATGGTTTAATTATATATATTTTTTACAATAACATTGCCTTAATGGGAGATTACTCCCCGTTTATGTGTAGTTAACTGGTGATCTGGGACGTTTAGCCATTTCTTTCCAAAAACGTCATATTGACACCAAACTTTCAAACATTAACACGGAGCGCACTCAAATTCAGTGCAAAACGCACTCACATCCAATGTTCACAATCAATCAAAACAACTCTTATGCAAACTACTCCATATTACATGCAGCGCTGCTTCTGGGGGGGAATTGATTTTGTTTGAATGATTTTTAGATACTTTTACTGGAAAACAAATGAAACGAGAGCGATTAAAAACTCGAGAAGTCTTTACTCCCTAATTAAACTTCTCCTCCATATTCCCCATATGTTTGTGCGGGTCCCCTCCGCCAGTGATGATGTACAGCTCATCAGCCATCAGCTCATGGGACTCCATTCCCGCCTTATGTGCTCCATTGGGCATTGGAGCATCATCCAAGTTGGCAGTGTCCATAAAGCAGAATGGCTGCGTATCAGCGAGGAGGCTTTTAATTAGTGCATCTGGGCCGCTGACTTGGGATTGGGAGCTTTGCCAGGCAGTCTGTGCGCTTCCGGACGGCCAAATCTAGACCTGAGCGTCCCGCCATGAGTCTGGACCTCTCCATTATATCCAGATTGCAGATCCGCAATTCTTGCATTTTCATCCTGCAGAGCTTCTGAGAGCCCACGCTTACAGGTCAAATCATTTAGAAGATGCTCACTTGACCACTTTAAGTGCTCTTGAGCAAACCATTATCACAAAGGAACACTCTGGTTTGAGTCCATTCCACCAAATCTGCCTGTGCGGGGAAAAAGCATGATTGTGAGGACTTGGAAATATTACGAGAAAGTGGTTTTTGCGCCATTGCAGGCTATTATAAATATCTATAAATAGATTGCATTGTGGAATCTCAAGCTAAACTGAGCATTCGAAGTAATACAAATATTAATAATCGAATGTTAGAAGAATGTGTTTTAAATCATACTGTGCATGCTATTGTAAATGTATTTCTAATATTTATATAACTCTTTAATTTATGTTTGTATATGTATAAATAAAAGGACGTTTTTGCAATCTGTAGCCAATAATAATAAAATAATTAAAATGAATACATTCGACACGTTAAATTTGTCACCATTTTAAAAATGTTTGTATTTAAATGAACTCCATTTAGTAACTGTGTTTCAAATATTTCATAGAAACAAAAATATATAACTTAATAAATGGACGGATCATAGATAAATAAATGGATGGAGGCTAGATGGATGGATGGATGGATGAATCATTGACATATCGGTGGATGGAAGAACGGATGGAAGGACGACAGAGGACAGATGGAAAGATAGTGGATGGAGGGATCATAGATATATGGATGGATGGATGGATGGATGGATGGATGGATGGATGGATGGATGGATGGATTGACTGATGAAACATAGATATATAGATGGATGAATGGATGGATGGATGAAACAGATATATAGATGGATGGGTGGATGGATGGATCATAAAAATATAGGTAGATGATGGATGGATGGATGGATGGATGGATGGATTGGTGGATGGATGAAAAAGATAAATAGATGGATAGATGGATGTATGGATGGATGGATGGAAGGATGGATGGATGGATCATAAACATATAGGTAGATGATGTATGTATGGATGGATGGATGGATGAAACAGATATATAGATGGATGGATGGATGGATGGATGGATGGATGAAACAGATATATAGATGGATGGATGGATGGATGGATGGATGGATGAAACAGATATATAGATGGATGGATGGATGGATGGATGGATGGATGGATGGAAGGATGGATGGATCATAAACATATAGGTAGATGATGGATGGATGGATGGATGGAGGATGGATGTATGTATGGATGGATGAAACAGATATATAGATGGATGGGTGGATGGATGGATCATAAACATATAGGTAGATGATGGATGGATGGATGAATCATTGACATATCGATGGATGGAAGAACGGATGGAAGGACGACAGAGGACAGATGGAAAGACGGTGGATGGAGGGATCATCGATATATAGATGGATGGATGGATGGATGGATGGATGGATGGATGGATCATAAATATATGAATGGATGTATGAATGGAAGAATCCTAGATGGAAGGATGGATTATGGATAGATGGATGGATGGATTGACTGATGAAACATAGATATATAGGTGGATGAATGGATGGATGGATGAAACAGATATATAGATGAATGGGTGGATGGATGGATCATAAAAATATAGGTAGATGATAGATGGATGGATGGATGAATGAAACAGATATATAGATGGATGGATGGATGGATGGATGGATGGATGGATGGATGGATGGATGGATGGATGGATGGATGGATGGATGGATGGATGGATGAAGCAGATATATGGATGGATGGATGGATGGATGGATTGGTGGATGGATGGATGAAACAAATATACAGATGGATGGGTGGATGGATGGATCATAAACATATAAGTAGATGATGGATGGATGGATGGATGGATGGATTAAACAGATATATAGATAGCTCATAGATATGGATAGCTCATAGCAATATATGTAGATGGATGGATGAATTTATGTATGTGTGTATGTATGGACTGATGAATGGATGTATTGGATGGATGAATGGATCATAGATAAATAGATGGATGGATGGAAGAATCATAGATATATAGATGGATGCTTGTATGGATGGTTCAGAGATGGATATTTATAGCTAGATAGAGAAATTATTTTTTGTATGGATGAATAGATTTATGTAGGTATTGAATAGAATTTAAATAGAATAGCGGTTACTAATAGAATTTAAAAGCATAAATAAAAGAAGGAAAATAAAAGATAAACACATGAAAAACAAAAAGCTGCTTATTTCCGGGTGTGTTCTACAGTGCAGGTCAGCCCCGTCTAAAGCACATCTTTGCTCCCTCGTGGCAGTGTTTCTCCAGTTTCCAGCGTCTGGCTCTGGATGAAGAGCTTCTTGACTGACAGGCCGTGTTTTTCATGCTGTCTGTGGGTCTTCAGAGGCTGAAACTCTGAATCCGGCTGCGCTGATAAGCTTCTGCTGGACTGAAGTGGACTGGCTTTGGTCCGGCTTTGGTTTTCGGGAGCTCGGCCCGGCTCCACTCAAGACAGAGTCTGGCCGCGCTTCTGTCTTGGTTATCAGATGAACACAGAAAGTGGACCAGAGCGCAGACGGACGCCTCTCCAGAGACGCAGCCACACTTTCAGATGCTGCCCTGTTATTCAGACGAGAGGACTGTGGAAATATGGGAGCAGAATCTGCCAGCTCCAGCACTCCATTGCCAACTCTTCACTGCTTGTGTTCATTATTTAGAGCGGGTGTCCAAGTTTAAAAGGTCAAGGAGTTCAAAGAGTTTGAAGTCGTTTTATATAACAACAAGCTATGTCTTATTAAAACAGATTGTTGAAAATGTGTGACACGGTGGCTTAGTGGTTAGCACGATCGCCTCACAGCAAGAAGGTTGCTGGTTCAAGTCTCGGCCGAGTCAGTTGTCATTTCCGTAAGGAGTTAGCATGTTCTCCCCGTGTTGGCTTGGGTTTCCTCTGGGTGCTCCGGTTTCCTCCTCAGTTCAAACACATGCGCTGTAGGTTAATTAAAGAAACTAAATGGTGATAGTGTATGAGAGTGTGTAAATGTGAGTGTGTTTGGGTGTTTTCCAGTACTAGGTTGTGGTTGGAAAGTCATCCGCTGCGTAAAACATATGTTGGAATAGTTAGTGGTTCATTCCACTGTGGCAACCTCTGAAATAGAGACCAAGCCGAAGAAAAATGAATAAATGAATGAATGAATAAATAAATTAATAAATAAATAAACACAGAAATAAATAAATACATACATAAATAAATACATTAATTAATTAATAATTAATAAACAAATAAAAATTAAAATGAGTAAATGAATAAATGTATAAATAAATGATTAAATAAAACCTAGCAGATGTTATTTATTAAATAATATTTAATACAATTAAATAAAATTATTATTAATAACCAAAATATAATATAAGTAATACAAATTTTATATCTAAATAATATATAAAATTATTAAACATTTTATTTAAACAATTGATGCTGTAAAGAGGCATTTTATGTTAATTTATGGCAGTTTTCTGTGCTAGCTTTTATCATATCAGTACTGTAATTTTGTATATAACAATATTTAGAACTATAAATAATAATCATTAACATTTTTTAATGTATGTGCAGTTTTACCAATTAAATAAATAAATAAACTAACAAATAATAAATGTATTATAAACAGCTTATTTCATAAATATAACAATACATTTACATTAAAATAAAATGCATAAATAATACATTTATCAATTAATTAGAATATATTAGTACATTATTATTATTATTATTATTATTATTATTGTTATCATAACTGTTGACAATGCATATTTAATCAATGAATAAACAAATAAGTGAACATTTACATGTACAGTATATAAAAATCTGTAGAATTATGCATTCAATCATTTATTTTCCTTCAGCTTAGTCCTTTAGAGCATTTATCCCCACAGCAGAATGAACCTCCAACTAATCCAGATTTTACACAGCTAATGCTCTTCTAGACGCAACCCAGTACTGGGAGACACCCATATACTCTCACATTCACACTCATATACTACAGAGGAAGCACTCCAAGGAAACCCACGCCAACACAGGGAGAACATGCAAACTCCACACAGAAATGCCAACTGACCCAGCCAGAACTCAAATCAGTGGATATCTACTTAATCATGTATTGTCTTTTCGGCTTAGTCCCTTTATTAATCTGAGGTCTCCACAGCGGAATGAATAGCCAACCTATTCAGCATATATTTATCGCAGCTGATCCCCTTCTAGCTGAAACCCATCACTGGGAAACACCCATACACACTATATGGCCAATTTAGCTTGCACAATTCCATTATAACACGTCTTTGGGGGAAACCGGAGCACCCGGAGGAAACACACAAACACAGAGAGAACATGCAAACTCCACACAGAATTGCCAACTGACCCAGCTCGAACCAGCGACCTTCTTGCTGTGAGGTGATCGTGCTACCCACTGCGCCACCATGATGCCACAAAATAATTGATCTTTAAGAAATAGTTTACATTTTCACCTGTACATGTCATTCTTGCTTTTAAAACAGTTCATTGTAGTCCCAAAAATCCTCCACAGCTGCCGCTCTTAAAAATAATCTTACAATTACGCCCCTGAATTCCATTAGCATTTCTAGCAAATTAGTAATTTCCTTTTTTTTTAATACAGCAACAAGGATTACCTTATTAAAAACTACATTTATTGAGGACATAATTTGCAGTAATTCCAAGCCGCTTAGTGCTGAGCAGGATTAAACCACTTATTCTTTCACTTGACAAGAGCAAAATCCAGCATTAAAACACACGGTCTCTATTACACAACTAATTACTCTCAGCGTTCAGGATGTTCCTCGTACAATAAACCAGTGTTTTAGCAAGAAAAGCGAGCAGGTTTTCGTTCTGTTCCTCCGGCAGGCTTTTTTCCCCCCCGACAAGCCTGACAGCACAGCATCATGAATTTTTCAAGCCCCCTACCCCCCCCCCCCCCCCCCACACACACACACACACACAGAACTGAAAACAAGATATTACAAACATGGAGAAATGTTAATCTGTATTTGTCTAGAGGGCTTGAGCATTTGTCGTAACCCCACGCAGGAACACGGCGATAAAAACACGAGTGCTGCTAATTAAAATGCGTCTGAACAGCTGGAAACATCTCAATGACTTTCTGCAGATCCACAGAGACGCTCGCTCACTGTGTGTTTCTTGCAGATCCTTCTGACCTGGAGGCATGAGAGCTTCGGCCGATGCTTGTGTCTTTATTTTTGATGATCTGCGCACATTTGTTGAATATTTGGCTGTTAAAGTTTGTGTACACCCTCACCGGCCACTATATTAGGTACACCTGTCTAACTGCCCAAAACAATTCTAATCAGCCAATCACGTGGCAGCAACTCAATACATTTAGGCATGTAGACATGGTCAAGACGATCTGCTGAAGTTCAAACCAAGCATCAGAATGGGGAAGAAAGGTGATTTGAATGACTTTGAACGTGGCATAGTTGTTGGTGCCAGATGGGCTGTTCTAAGTATTTCAGAAACTGCTGATCTACTGGGATTTTCACGCACAACCATCTCTAGGGTTTACAGAGAATGGTCCAAATAGAAGAAAATATCCAGTGAGCGGCAGTTCTGTGAGCGCAAATGCCTTGTTGATGCCAGAGGTCAGAGGAGAATGGCCAGACTGGTTCCAGCTGATAGAAAGGCAACAATACTGCCAGAGTATTGTTGCTGACCATGTCAATCCCTATGACCACAGTGAATCCATCATCTGATGGCTACTTCCAGCAAGATAGCACACCATCATAAAGCACAAATTATCTCAGACTGGTTTCTTGAACATGACAATGAGTTCCCTGTACTCAAATGGCCTCCACAGTCACCAGAACTCCGTCCAATAGAAAACCTTTGGGATGAGATGGAATGGGAGATTTGCATCATGGATGTGCAGCCGATAAATCTCCGGCAACTGTGTGATGCTATCAATATGGAGCAAAATCTCTGAGGAATATGTCCAGTACTTTGTTAAGTCTATGCCACGATGGATTAAGGCAATTCTGAAGGCAAAAGTGGTGAGTATATATATATATATATATATATATATATATATATATATATAGCTTTTATATAGATGGTTGGATTATTTGGATGTGTTTGATGTTTAGATTTATTTGAATTATTATTTTTTTATTTATGTATAGATTTTTTAATTTAATTTTATGTCATTTTGCTGTGTGTTTGCCGTTGTTATTATTTCAATTTATTTATTTAACAACATATTATATAATGTTATATAATGATAACAACACTAATAACAAAAACAACAACAACAACAACAACAATAATACTACTACTACTACTACTACTACTACTACTACTACTACTACTACTACTACTACTAATAATAATAATAATAATAATAATAATAATAATAATAATAATAATAATAATTAAAATAATAGTAATAATAATACTTAGAATAATAATAATAATAATAATAATAATAATAATAATAATAATAATAATAAATTAATAATAATAATAATAATAATAATAATAATAATAATAATAATAATAATAAAATTATTAATAATAATAATAATAATAATAATAATGATAATAATAATAATAATAATAATAATAATAATAATAATAATTTAAGAAATGGCACAATTCATGGAAATGTATGTTTTATTTTATCTATAGCTTTTAATAAAATGCCACAGATGTTCCAGAGCCATTTTTAACTCTTTTTCAAATCATCTTATAAATGCCATTTAACAACAGTAATATCAGTGTGTTTTGGAGAGATCTCCATCTGCCTTCTAGCTATTTGAAATGTTCTGCACTTTACACTGTTCTCATGTTATCTCTCTCGCTCTCTTTACCACAAATGTCAGTGTCTGATATTTTTTCTAAAGCAGTGACATTCAGACATTGTAAGCGTGAGTTAAGAGCTGCTTGTTCATATCACATGCGGTACATCTATATATCTGGATGTTTTACTGCGCATCCTCAGATGTCCTGCAGGAGTAAATCACCATGCACACGTCTGGTTTTCTCCATGTTAAAGGTCATGCTGGTTTGTTCTAACATTCACATGTTCAGTGTGTGTAAATCATTCAAATGCAGCACAGCAGGCTCTCTCCCTTCAGGATCACACAGGAGACGCTTAAATCAGATTCCCCATTGAAATATTCATCCAAACGCTTTCATTAATAATCGTCCGTCTTCATAATTGATGTGACTTGAACGGGATTTTTATTTGGAAAGCCAAGACAACAAACAAACACACAGATTCCTGGCATCGTTCTCCACTCTGTGCTGGATTTATATGTTTAATTGATGGACGTTCAGGATCTGGAACAGAATAGTGTACTTTGGCCACAGCTATATGTATATATGAGCCATCCATTCATATATTAATGATCCATACATCTGTCCGTCCATCCGCCCATTCGTCCGTCTGTCTTTCCTTTTATCTAAACCATACATCCATCCATCCATCCATCCATCCTTAAAATAAATCTATTCATCCATCCATCCATCCATCCATCAATTCAATCTATCAACCCAATCCAGTCCATCCAATCCATCCAATCCATCAATCCATACATCCATCCATCCATCCATCCATCCATCCTTAAAATAAATCCATTCATCCATCCATCCATCCATCCATCCATCAATTCAATCTATCAACCCAATCCAGTCCATCCAATCCATCCAATCCATCCATCCATCCATCCATCCATCCATCCATCCATCCAATCTAACCATCCTATCCAGTCCAGTCTATCCAATCCATCCATCCTACCATGGATCTGTCCATCCATCCATCCATCCATCCATCCATCCATCCATCAATTAAATCTATCAACCCAATCCAGTACATCCAATCCATCCATCCATCTATCCATCAATCCATCCATCCATCCATCCATCCAATCTAACCATCCTATCAAGTCCATCCATCCAATCCAGTACAGTCCAATCCAGTTCATTCTGTCCAAAACAATCCAATCCAGTCCATTCATACATACATCCATCCTAATCCATCCTTCCATTCCTCTATCCATCCAATCCAATCTAATCTAATCCATCCAGTCTAGTCCAGTCCAGTCCAGTCCATTCAATCCATCCATTCATACAATTCATCCATCCATCCATCCATGCATCCATCCATCTATCCATCCATCCATCCATCCATCCATCCATCCATCCATCCATCCATCCATACATACATACATACATACATACATACATACATACATACATCCATCCATCCATCCATCCATCCATCCATCCATCCATCCAATCTAACCATCCTATCCAGTCCAGTCTATCCAATCCATCCATCCATCCATTCTACCATGGATCTGTCCATCCATCCATCCATCCATCCATCAATCCATCCATCCATCCATCCATCCATCCATCCATCCATCCATCCATCCATCCATCAAATAAATACATCTATCCATCCATCAATTAAATCTATCAATCTAATCCAGTACATCCAATCCATCCATCCATCCATCCATCCATCCAATCTAACTATCCTATCAAGTCCATCCAATCCATCCATCCATCCATCCATCCATCCAATCCAGTGCAGTCCAATCCAGTCCATTCTGTCCAATACAATCCAATCCAGTCCATTCATCCATACATCCATCCTAATCCATCCTTCCATTCCTCTATCCATCCAATCCAATCTAATCCATCCAGTCAAGTCCAGTCCAGTCCAGTCCAGTCCAGTCCAGTCCAGTCCAGTCCAGTCCATTCAATCCTTCCATTCATACAATTCATCCATCCATCCATGCATCCATCCATCCATCTATCCATCTATCATCCATCCAGTCAAGCCCATACAATCCATCCATCCATCCATCAAGCTATAAGTTTACAAATCCTCTGCAGGGATCCACATTAATTATTTAAATAAAAAGACGATCTGCAGCAATTAAATACAATTTTAATTCTGATAATGAGAACAGTAAGATCCCAGGCTTCATCATTACAAAGCATCATCACTGTAATGGAGGAATCCCAGAATCCCAGTGTTTCTAACCAACACAAACACTGATCTGATTGCAAACATCAATCATATCCTCTGATTTAGCGCGTCCCTTATAATAGCATCATGCACAGTGATGCTTACAGAACTTTATATATTGTGCATTTGTGCGTGTCAAAAGTGCTACATGCAGTAAGCCAAAACCAGCATTTCAGAGCACTCTTCTGCAGACTGGCTGAAGTGCAGAGCGGGACGAGAAACACATCGCTCGCGGCTCTGGCAGGAGTCGTCTTCTGGGCCGCGGAGAGACGTGTACATGAATCCAGAACAGTCCGCATTCCCAGATTTTTCTTCTGGGAGCCGCAGAGCGCTGCCATGAATCAACATCAACAAAAAAGTTTGTGTCCAACTGAAACAGAAGCCTTCCCAAAACTCTTGATGAATGTCCTTCACACCAGTTATCACTCGCTCCGTGTCGCCAAACCTTCAAAATGAGGCTAATTGATCATGAATTATGACTCTCTGCATATATTCCTACTGAGAATTACAGGATCGATAGGCTTGCTGGTAATTCGAGGACACAGAGTATAATGTTCGCTCTCTTTATGAACAGCGCAGCACATGGGGGTGAAGAAAGAAGATATTGCATTGATTTCGGGACTGCATATTAAGAGCGCGTCCACATTTGGGCTTTGCTAAAATGTCAACATTGTGGTGGAGAGTTCTGCATTGGCCTAACATAAATATATTCAATGCACAATGGTGTCTTTTTTCATACTGCACTTGTTTCCGTTGAATAAAAGCAATCGAGAACTCTATATTACAGTGATTTGACTATGGTCAACAGGGATTTGGGTATTCGGGTTGGTGTCAACAACTATGAATTAGTAATTGATTGATTTATTCAGTACATAATCAATAAAATTTCCCTAAAGACAAATATTATTATGTGTATGAAAAAGTATTTTATTTTATTTAATTATTATATAATTATTAAGTCAGCATAACCTGTTTAATTTAAATTAGAGCTTATTTATTACAGCAATTTATGAATAAGAATAAATAAATAACAGCCAGGAGTTTTGTGAAAAATCACAACATTTGGTATACACAATCAGAATATATCACAAAATAAATATTAAATGAATAGTTTAATATAAATTAATTAAAAATAATATAAATATAAAAGTTTAATACAAATACACTCAATAAAGTGACCTTGAGTTTAATACAGGTTCTACTAAACGAGAGTATATTATTAAATTATCATACTAATAGACTATATTATTATATTATTATTATTATTATTATTATTATTATTATTATTACTTTTATTATTTATTTGTTTTATTTATAATATTTTATTATTATTAATAATAACAATGTATTATTATTATTATTATTATTATTATTATTATTATTATTATTATTAATAATAATAATAATAATAATAATAATAATAATAATAATAATAATAATAATAATAATAATAATAATAATAATGTATCATAAGTGCATAAGTTAATTTAATTTATTTTGTTTAATTTAATTTTATTTAATTTTATTATTTACATTAATTATAATTATATTTATAATCATAATTATAATTATAATAATGATAATAATAATAATACTCATAATAATAATAATAATAATAATTATTATTATTATTATTATTATTATTATTATTATTATTATTATTATTATTATTATTATTATTATTATAAACAGTGCACAATATAAATGCTAAACATGCTTTTAAAATTAATATTATTATCTATTTGTTCATGAACATGACCAATAATTTTGATGCATTTAAACAAAACAGTTTTATTAAAACAGTTATACCACATTGTAAGCTACTTCTGACAAAAAAAAGCGTCTGCTAAATGACTAAATGTAATTGTAAATGATATTATGTCTCCTAAATACATATTTGAAAGCTCGTCCAAATAACAGTTTTAAGCCAAAGTCAAGTCAATGATTCCCATTCAGTTTCATATCCTTCATGTTTCAAGAGATATCCTAATGAATCATCAATAGCTTCAACAAAACTGAAATACACCCCGCAATCACAGTGAATTACGGCACTTTTACATGGTCTTTTAGCATTTTAGCACAATCGAAGTGTCTGGAGTGAAAAGCTGAACATTCATCTTACATTCGCAATTTAGCCTTGAATATTAAAGAAAGGCAAATTCAGAGGAAACCCTCAGAGGGAACCACACGAAGGCTGGTGTTAAATAATGATGAAATAAAATGACCGTCTGCGGTGATTAGATATAATTTCATTCTCATTATGTGAAAAGTGAAATCTCGGGCTTCATTCATACTAAGTGCCGTGCCACATACGGCGGCACATCTACCTGAAAAATGAAGCATGATAAAGGATGAAAAATGCCACTGCCTCCATTAATTCTCCTCAGTCCGGACTGGGAAACCAGCAGTGCACACAAGTAATTAATTTCTCAAGGTCAATTATTTTAAGCTTTTAAAATGAGCTAAGAAAATCACCGCAGGTGTGGGAGAGAGAGAAGAGAAAGTTGGAAAAGCTGTGCACACTTTAATGTACGTGAAAGTCTTGATTAATAAAGCAATAAGCCGCTTGAGGCCATCATTTTTTCTGACTTTCTTTTTTTTCTGAATAGTGTTAAGAATAAATGCTCAAACCAAAAAAAAATTATTTTTATTTTATTTTATTTTATTTTATTTTATTTTATTTTATTTTATTTTATTTTATTTTTGCTTTTTCATTCATTTATTCATTCTCTTTTCAGCTTAGTCCCTTTATTAATCCGGGGTCGCCCCAGTGGAATGAACCGCCAACTTATCCAGCACGTTTTTACACAGCGGATGCCCTTCCAGCCGCAACCCATCTCTGGGAAAAATTCCACACACACACTCATTCATTCACACTCATACACTACGGACAATTTAGCCT
>NC_141021.1:3362500-3445000 GCF_052040795.2 Danio rerio | reverse complement strand
CGGACAAACCAGACATCATACATTGATGCATTGTCCCTCCTCCATGCCCAGATTGGTTCAAACTCGCTATATCACAACCAATAAGCATAGGTTTCGCTTTTGTTTGTGGATCAACAAGCTTTTTGAACAACACGGAATGAGAGATAGGCATACATTTATGCGCGGCTAAATAAAACGCAAAAAAACATGTTTTGCATGAAATAATTTTCATACTAAGTACTTTTGCATGCACAGCAGCACAGAAACATGACAAAACAGTGACACAGCAAAGACGAACTGCTGCTCTTGCTGTTTTTAAAAGACGCAAATGAAGGTGCAGCTGTTTGTCTGCATTGCAGACAATCATATCCAAATCCATATTCACAGTCAACCATATCCATGCTGGCACATAAAACCTAAGGATGATCCATATTGAATCTAGTTTAGTTAAGTAACTATTTATAGTATAGTAAATATTTATATCTATTTTTTTTACTGAGGATTTGCACCATGTTTATTTGGACTTTGACACATTATTTATTATTTTCTTATTTTTTTTATTTGTTCATTGTAAGTGGTGTTGTTTATAGTAACTGAAAATATATTATTTGGAAAAAGTCAAATTTGCTTCACTGTTCTATTATTTTGTAACATTTTTTTTCTGTTTAGTTCATTCCCAGAACTTTTGGGCAAATACATTGTCAGTAAATAAATGCATTTTTTTTCCCCCATAGAAAAACGCCTTGGAATAACATTGAAATAAATTGCTATAACTTGCTCAGGGAATTGTGGATGTAGACTAAATTTATTTTGGAAATATAAAACATCATAGCATGTATTTCTAAAGAAAGAAAAACAAACTTCATAAGGTTTTGTTTGAAATAACTGGAAAATGCCACTTTTTTTTAAAATCGTTTCTGGAAAATTCTGGAATATTTTCTGTCTTTTCATATGTTTTTGGACCAAAAAATATTTTAGACTGGACCTTTAAATGATACAGATTGAAACTTCAGGTTCTCCTGTTTAAAATGATATATGACACTTGAGGCTGACTGCTAAAATAAAAATAAAACTGCTTTTAAAAAATATAATAATATAGGCCCATTAGGTGCCCACAAAATACCTCTAGGTCTTTAAGGGTTAAATAGTTTATTAATCGCTTACTAACTCATTCTGAATTATTTTAAAAACCACCAACTACTTGTAAATAACTGGCTTGTAAATAATGCAATACTTAATTTAGTAATGAAAAATAAATCCTTAACTAAGTCTGAAAGTACAATTATTTAGCACATTATAAATGCGGTTATAAGTAAAGAATAGAGCATTTGTAGCTGCAGTTATAAACTGCTTACTAATGTTTATTAATTTAGAGGTAATGCTTAACAGATAATGAATTCACTATGCTTATGGTTAGTAAATAATTCATGGTGTGTAGTTATTATAAAGTGTCAACGAATCCCCTTTCCAGTAAAAATAAAGAAGAATATATAAAAGAAATCAAATCAAACTACTCTACAGTTTCCCCCAGACTTATATATTGAGCTCTGCATAGCATATGTGCAGTGTGTGCTAAAGTACACTATAAATAAGCTGTTTCCTCGCTCAAAAGATGATAATGTAATTGCACAGCAAAGGTCATGTCGTCAAACAACCCCTTGAGGAAATGTTGGAAGTACAAGCTTGATTTCGGGCGTCCTCGCGACCTCGTCTCGTTTGCCTTTATTAATACCAGCCCACGCTTTACTTACACACTTCATACTGAAAAGCGTACGAAGGAACGAACAGTTTCAGCCCCTAAGAGTCAAAGGCAATTTCAGCTCATTAAAACTCTCCCAAATTCATTAGCGGCGAGTGTAGCGAACAGCAACCCCAAGGGGAAGAATCGCCAGCGTCCAGTTAGTATGGTAATTCTCAAACACGCTTAATTCATCAACACTGCTCTTAAATTAAAGCATGAAAGCAGAGAGCTTTTTCTTCATCAACTAATTACAGTCAAAACAGTGTGTGGAGGGAGAGAAAAATGGACTACGCTCTTTGTTAACTTTAAGGCAAACCTGAGTACATTATTATATTAATAGGACGTTTCCAAAGGCGGAAAGTTAAAGGGTTGTGCAGTTTTAGAAGAGGTTTTTCATCAAGACAGTCAGAAATTATTCTAGTCCAACAGTATTAAAGTCAACATTTAACTTCTGAGAAATTATTACACGGTGGCTACACTCTAAAAAAAAAGGACCATAACCATTTTTTAAAAAATGTCTGATGGTAAATCATACTACACGTTTACAATTTTAAGTTAGGATTACCTTAATCATTTACATTTGCTAAATGCCGGAATATCAAAAAGGAAAAAAAAAATAGATAGGGATTTTTTATTAATTTCTAGACAGTCAAAAGTTTACACAAATTTCCTTGGTATTTTTTTTTTTTTTTTTTTGCCTTAAAACTATAACTTTGGTCAAATGTTTTGGTATCCTTCCACAAGCTTCTCACAATAGTTTGCAGGAATCTTGGCCCATTCCTCCTGACAGAATTCAGATTTGTAGGCTGTCTTGCTCACTCAAGCTTTTTTCAACTCTGCCCACACATTTTCTATAGGATTGAGATCAGGACTTTGTGATGGCCACTCCAAAACATTCACTCTGTTGTCCTTAAAGCGCATTTTAACTAATTTGGCAGTATGCTTAAGGTCATGGTCTGTTTGGAAGACCCATTTGTGGCCAAGTTTTAATTTCCTGGCTGATGTCTTGAGATGTTGCTTCAGTATTTCTCCATAATGTTCTTTCTTCTTGATGCCATCTATGATATGAAGTGGACCAGTCCCTCCTGCAGCAAAACAGCCCCACAACATGATGCTGCCGCCCCCATACTTCACAGTTGGGATGGTGTTGCTAGGCTTGTCAGCTTTCCCCTTTGTCCTCCAAATGTAACACTGCTCATTATGGCCAAACAGTTCAATCTTAGTTCCATCAGATCACAGGAAATGTCTCCAAAAATTACTTTTTTTTTTTTTTTTTTCCCAGTGGATTTTAGCAAATTTAAATCTGCTTTTTTCTGGCTTGTTGATTTTCCCATGTTGTCACACAAGGAAGCAGTGTGTGTTTAAGGTTCTCCTTAAATACTATTCTACAGTTGTGCCTCCAGTTAACTCAAATGTTGTCAATTAGCCAATCAGAAACTTCCAAAACCTTGACATCATCATCATCTGAGCTTTTTCAGTGTGGCATGATAATCTTATTGTATGTAAACTTGACTTTCAAGAAAAGTCATAACAATTTCTCCAAAAATCTCTCTGTCATTATTCTGCTATTAAGCAGAACAGAAACAAATTTGATAATCCCAATTTACTTAAAAGAGAAAAAGGTTTAGTCACATTAACACCTGACTTTTTTTAAATGGTTATGTGCCTTTTTATAAAGTGTAAGTAAACTTCTGCTTTCAACTGTAGGTTTATCGAATAAACTAAATTGGCCATAGTGTATGAGTGTGAATGAGTGTGTATGGATATTTCCCAGTGATGGGTTGCTGCTGGAAGGGCATCCAATGTGTAAAACATATGCTGGAATAGTTGGTGGATCATTCCGCAGTGGCGACCCCTGATAAATAAGGGACTAAGGTGAAGAAAATTGAATGAATGAATGAAAATGAGTGTAGTATTCCTTTAAGCTTACAAAGAGTCTGTCTAGACGGTTTGACAGCTAAAAAAAGGTCAAAGTCTCCTGCTTCTCAACTTAAACTGCACCAACAAAACTCTTATGGCACCAAGAACAACCCACGTCACTAAAAGTTACAAGGCCGATCTTGTAATTTTATCTTCATAATAATTCCTGTCAGCTTTTACGAGAGGCTTTTTCCTGGTCCGGAGAGAAGCATCTGACAGTGCAGTGCGAGACTCTGTCAGATCCAGCACTCTGACTTTAATTAGCCGCTCACTGTCATTCACACACACACACACACACACACACACACACACACACACACACACACACACACACACACACACACAGAGAGAGAGAGAGAGAGAGAGAGAGAGAGAGAGATCACACTGATCACAATGAACTGCTCATCAGGCACAGAAAGAGACACTGAGATGGAAGTTTTCTAACTAGATGTTCTATCTATAGACGTAACATACAACTCTTCAATTGTTCCCTTATTCACTGAAATAAAAATAAAAAACATATGTAAAAAAATATTTCATTAAATTTTACTTAATTGTATGTATTATTTTATTTTAATAACAACATTTGTGTTGTTAAATGTTTAAAAAATGGTGTTAAAAAATAACTAACTTTTTACTTTTGCTATTTATTTCTCAATACTTCATAATGTATAACTTTTTTTATTTTTTTTAGCATAACATTTTCTGGATTTTCAAAGTCTTTTTTTGAGGATACCTCATTTTTGTAGCTTACTGTAGTCAAGAACTGTTATATTTAAAGTGAGGTAGGTATAAATCCCCATAAGTGAGTGCTGGCTAATAGGTTAACCTTTTGCAATGGCTGAATGATTTTCACAGGTTAAAGGAAAAATGAATTATTGTGTCAGACTGTGTCAGACAGGAGAGTATACTTAGCTTTATTGTGAACTTAATGTCTAGAGTCTGGACATATCAAAACCCACTGCATAAAAATAAAATAATTAAATTGACATAAAAAAAAAATAAAAAAAATCACAGGTTGATGGGGAAAAAACTGAATTATTGTGTCAGACAGGAGAGTACATTTAGTCCAAATGTATATTTATTTATTATGAACTTATTAGACATATCAAAACCCACTAAAATTAAATTAAATTTAGAATATGCTGTCTTTAATAAATGCAACACTGTATTTATTTATTTATTTATTTATTTATTTATTTATTTATTTATTTATTTATTTTGTTTATTTATTTATTTTGTTTATTTATTTATTTATTTTGTTTATTTATTTATTTTGTTTATTTATTTATTTATTTTACAGTAAAATTGCCTGATTTTGACACATCAAAAAAACCTACATAAAAATAAATTTAATAAAATTATTACAAACGTGTGTTAATAAAGTAAATGCAAAAATACATTCAAGTTAGGCAAAATAAATCTTTGCACGTTGATTTTAACCTTTTATTTACAGGTTGATTGGAAAAAAGAGAAGTATTGTGTCAGACAGAAGAGTTCATTTAGTCTATATTTATATTTATTTATTATGAATATAATGTCTGGACATAACAAAACCTAATGCATGAAAATTAAATGAAAAATAAATAAATGCATAAATAAATACAATAATAAGAAATAAATAAGTAAATAAATAAATAAATAAATAAATAAATAAATAAATAAAAAAATAAATAAATAAATAAAACAAAAATATTAAACTAAACTAAATAAAAAAAAAAGAATAAGTTTGTTTTTAATAAATCAAGCGCCCAGTTTATTTATTTAATGGTAGAATTGCCTGATGTGACCTCAACCCTACAGATTATAAAAGTTCTGCACCAGTGAAACCGAGACTCCTGACCCAACTCTGA
This sequence comes from Danio rerio, assembly GCF_052040795.2. Lineage (NCBI taxonomy): Eukaryota > Metazoa > Chordata > Actinopteri > Cypriniformes > Danionidae > Danio > Danio rerio. The sequence goes on along the minus strand of NC_141021.1, from coordinate 3,439,507 downwards.
CTCTTTAACACTAAGAAGGAAAAGCGGCTTGAACGTCCCATTATCTCCCAGCAGGCCTGAATCACGGGATAAGAAGCTTTGTCTTTCCCTCGCCGCGGGACGTCCTGTCTGGGCTCTTCAGATTTGGCTCTTTACAGCATAACTCACCAGGAAAAACCAGCAAAACCAGCCTCACTTCCTAAATACACAAACTCAACCTGATCTCTTTAGAATGAAAACATATTCATGCGCACAATATAAAACAAACACTTTTATAAATAAACTGTAAAGACGCTTTAAGGAATTAATCTGTCTGAAGGAACAAGCTTATAAGGTTTTTTAATCAATTTTTCGGAAAGGTGCGGCTTCCTGGTGAAAAATTAAAACTATACAGATATGGATTTACAGAAAAACATATAGAAAATGCACAACTATAAATTGACTCTGTATAATTTAGTTTGATTTTGAAGAATTAATTTACTAAAATAAATAAACAAAAATTATTGACAGAAATTACTGTACAATTATATGAAGACATTGTATGATTCTTGTAAAAAAAGAATGTTTTAGATGTATTATTTATAACTTAAAACTTGTATTTTAAAAAATGTGTAACTTTTGTCATGTGTAATGACTAGTGAAATTAAGTAAAATCTTAATTAAATTACCCAGTCAAGTCACTTAAGTCAATTCACTTAAGTCAAGTTCATTGCGGTTAAGTTCATTCGTTCATTTTCTTTTTGGCTAGTCCCTTATTAATCTGGGGTCGATACAGTGGAATAAGCCGCCAACTTGTCCAGCATATGTTTTATGCAGAGGATGCCCTAATAGCCGCAACCCAACACCGGGTAACACCCAAACACTGACCCACATGGGTCTTCTGGATGTGAGGCGGTCATGCCACCCACTTCGCCACCGCGCTGCCCCTTTAGTTAAGCTAGTTAAGTTAGTAAGTTAAATCAAGTCAAGTCAAGTTAAAGTAAGTTAAATTAAGTTAGGTTAAACTAAGTTAATTCAAGTCAAGTCACTTAAGTCAAGGTAAGTCAGGTTAAGTTAGTTAAGTCAAGTCAAATCAAATTAAGTCAAGTCATGTCAGTCAAGTCAAGTCAAGTCAAGTCAAGTCAGTTAACTTAACTTAACTTAACTTAACTTAACTTAACTTAACTTAACTTAACTTAACTTAACTTAACTTAACTTAACTTAACTTAACTTAACTTAATCAAGTCAAGTCTAGTCAAGTCATGTCAAGCCAAGTCAAGTTAAGAAAAAATAGTGATCTTGATCTTTCTTCCAACAACTTTTAACCATGAAAAGTTGGAAAAAATGACATTTCTCATTTTTTTAATAGTTTGAAGTGCTGTATCAACTGGGTTGGTGTTATATACTCTACAAAAACCTTGTAATAAACTGGCAGTATTATTTTACAGACTTATTCCTCTAGATATCATTTCTTATACATTATAGTATTTTAAACTACTAAAATGTCAACAAAAGTCACTTTATTAAACTGTTCTGTCAAAAGTGGACAAAGCAGAGATCAAGATCCAATAATATAATTCACAACTGTAAATAAAGCGAAAAAAAACTTGTTTTACAAAATACAGAAACTGCTTACTTTTTATGCAACTGTATTAAAAATAAGTGAATAAAACAAGCCTAGCTTTTCACCTACATTTTGTCTCTAGACAATTATCTCTAGCATTTAAGCTTCAGAAAAAGATGAATAGGATCCACTGATGAATGAATGATGGGAATCCAGAGCCAGACATGAGACTAAATTTAGCTCAGCTCTGAACTTAATGTCTGAACATGTGAAAAAAAAACCTGCAGTCCTTCAGAAGAGCACACTTTAGGTGACTGAATCACTGGAAAATAACAGATACAGATAGAGACAAAATTATTAGATATATTCATACTTTTAAACATATTTCCAAAATTGTGTTTCAGGGAGAGAGGATTTTGTCAACACAATTTGAAAACATAATAGTTTTAATAACTCATTTCTAATAACTGATTTCGATCATCTTTGCTATGATGATAGCACATAATATTTGACTAGATATTTAAGATACTAGTATTTACCTTAAAGTGACATTTTAAGGCTTAACTAGGTTAATCAGGTTAATTAGGCAAGCCATTGTATAACAAATACCTTTTGATTTAATAATTTTTAGATATTTGGGCTAAAAACAAGACAAAAACTCAAAGTAAGAAGATAAATGTTAGCATTGTGAGGGATATTTGGAAAAAAAAGAATTATACAAACATCACAAGAGGGCTACTCATCTTGACTTCAACTGTACGCGCGTTTCCCATAAACTAAACATATCCGGTGGATTATTCTGCATGCCTAACCATAAAGCTCCTAGGATATTTAAAGAAATTCCAGCGCCTTATAAGGGCCTCAAACAGAGACGCGGAAGAAATGAACGCCTGGAGCGACGGGAAATGAGAGCATGTTCAATTGAGCGCAGACTTCATGTTTGCTCGACTGACAAAAAGCTGATAAACATCCCAGATATTAAACTGTGTGCAGACGAGCCCCCGTTGCGGTCTCAAACATCATTTGACTGGAAATAAATAAATAAATAAATAAATAAATAAATAAATAAATAAATAAATAAATAAATGTTTGCATGAACGTATACAATAAATAAGCAAATAAATACAAAACCATAAAATAAATAAAGAAATTAATCAATCAATTAATAAATAATTGCATATATATATATATATATATATATATATATATATATATATATATATATATATATATATATATATATATATATATATATAAAATCAAATTAGTAAATGGATAAATAAAAAATGCAAGCACAAATTAATGAATCATTAATTAAACACATTAATAAACGTTTACATGAATGAATGAATAAATGAAACGCAAAACATGAATGAATGAATGAATGAATGAATGAATGAATGAATGAATGAATGAATGAATGAATGAATGAAAAACAAATGCATAAAGCAAATAAATAAATGCATACAACAAAAAAGCAAAAATAAATACAAAAGCATAAAATAAATAAATAAATACCTTCATGAATGCATAAAATAAATAAATGCATATAAATAAATTGAAAATGAATAAACAAACACATGTATAAAATAAATTAATTAATGCATGTGCAAATTAATGAATAAATAATTAAATAATTAAATACAGTAATAAATACAGAAATTAATTAATGAATGTGTAAATAAATGCATGCATAAAATAAATAAATGGAAAACATGAATGAATAAATGAATAAATGAATGAATGAATGAATGAATGAATGAATGAATGAATGAAAACAAATGCATAAAATAAATAAATGAATAAATGCATAAATAATGAAATAAATAAATGCATAAAATAAATAAATCAATACGTTAATAAATAAACAATAATTATTATTTAATTAAATGAATAAAAACACCTTCATAAATACATGAATGAATGAATAATGAATGAATGAATAAAAGAAACAAATGCATAAAATAAATAAATAAATGCATGCACGAATAAATAAATAATTAATTAAATAAACACATTTATAAATATAGAAATAAATAAATGCATAAATGAATGAATGAATGAATAAATGTATAAGATAAATAAATGCATACATAAATGCACAAATAAATAAATAAATAAATAAATAAATAAATAAATAAATAAATAAATAAATAAATAAATAAATAAATAAATAAATAAAAATGCCATCCAGAAACCTCGGGATTCCTGGCAGCATTATTGGAGATGCATCTCTCCAAGCGAGTGCTCTTTCCCCAAGGTTTATTGTCTGATGACTGCTGAAGTTTTCATTTGACCACCGGATTTAGGTTGGACATCCTCCGTTTAGCTTAAACCAATGCATAAAATAAGTGTGATTTATCACACGTCTGCAATATGTAGAGTTGATGTCAGAATTATTAACCCTCCTGTATATTTTCCCCCAATTTTTGTTTAACGGAGATATTTTTTCAACACATTTCTAAACATAATAGTTGTAATAATACTAAAATAAGATATTAGTATTCAGCTTAAAGTGACATTTAGAGGCTTAACTAGGATACTTAGACAAGTCATTGTATAACAATGGTTTGTTCTGTAGACAATCAAAAAAAATATATATTGCTTAAGGGGGCTAATAATATTGACCTTAAAATGCTTTTAAAAAATTTAAAACTGCTTTTATTCTAGCCAAAATAAAACAAATAAAACTTTCTTCAGAAGAAAAAATATTATAGGAAATACTGTGAAAAAAAATCATGAATCTGTTTAACATCATGGGGAATATTTGAAAAATAAAAGTAAATCACAGTCCGGCTAATCACTTTGACTTCAACTGTATATTGCATATCACGATTACCACAACACTTTTGCGAAACATAATGTGCAGCCCAGCTCTCAAGATCTGTTAAGTTTTTTCCTGTCTACCTTGTTCACATAACATTGCAGTTCTTGTCGGCTTTACTTGTTTTAAACTATTTTCTAAGTGCACACAGTTGAACAAAGAGAGATCCATCTGTCAGCCGCTGCAAGTCCTCTGAGTATTAAACCTCTCTTTAAAGTTCTTTTAGCGTCTTTACTGTGTCTAAACTGTCAGATCCACATGCAAGGTAGTGTCAGAAAACACACACACACACACATACACACAGTTCACATAAACACAGCAAATGGAAAGCAATGTTAGATCTGATAGTTTGTCAGCAGCGTATTATACAGCAGCCACTGCTGACTGCGATGATATTACAAATCAAACTACAGAAGAAACACTGAAAAATCGCATTACTAAATAGCATTAGTGGTTTAAAAAGCATACGTTTTAACTTGAATTCTAGTGATTTGTAGTGCATTTACACATATTTCTGTTCAAATGCCAAGTAAAAGTGAACAGATAAATGAACAATAACAATAAAGTGACGTCAAAGAACATATTTTATTTTCCAGAAATACAGTTGAAGTAAGAATTATTAGCCCCCCTGAATTATTAGCCCCCTTGTTTATTTTTTCCCCAATTTCTGCCTAAAGGAGGAAAGATTGCTTCAGCACATTTCTAAGCATAATAGTTTTAAAAACGTATTTCTAATAACTGATTTATTTTATCTTTGTCATGAGGACAGTAAATAATATTTTACTTGATATTTTTCAAGACACTTCTATGCAGCTTAAAGTGACATTTAAAGGCTTAACTAGGTTAATAAGGTGAACTAGGCATGTTAGGGTAATTAGTCAAGCTATTGTATAATGATGGTTTGTTCTGTAAACTATCGAAAGAAAATTAGCTTACAGGGGCTAATAATTTTGTCCCAAAAATAGTTTTTAAAAAATTACAAACTGCTTTTATTTTTGCCAAAATAAAACAAATAAGAAATAAAAAAATATTATCAGACATACTGTGAAAATGTCCTTGCTCCGTTAAACATCATTTGGGAAGAATTAAAAAAAGAAAAATAAATTAAAAGGGGGCTAATAATTCTGACTTGAACTGTATATATCCTAACACACTATCTATTCTCCTCTATAGTGATGCACACATCACTAAAGGTAGAAAAATTGAAAAAAAAAAATATAATAAATTATAAATATAACACTAAACAAATGTAAACTGTCCTGAATAAACTCTGAGTACAACAGAGTAGTATTCCACCTAATGGTGAATTCAGACTGCATGATTTTAGCCCTGATTTTGACTGATTTTTGATGAAATAACAAATAAAAACACTGCATTGATTTTAGAGCAGCTTTTAGGTCAATTGCACTGTCTACACTTAATTGCCTCAAATTAGCAATGCAACAACAATGCACCTTAACAAACCTCTTTTTCAGACCTGCACTCCCATTGCTATTTAACCAGTTAAACTCTGCTGCTATTTTGGGATTTCCGCCTGGATTTTGCCTACCCAAATTTCAAAGCTTCCCAAATCAACATGTAGAGGTGTAAATGCAAAAATTTTGTATCATTTTAAAGAAAACCCTTTGAAGTTTCATAAAACACTATTGAAAGTGTTTAAAATAACTGTATATGTTGTCTGTGTTATAATAAACACCTAAAATAGAGGCGCTTTTTGTATTTTTTTTTAAAAACTCAAATTTGAAAGTGTACCTTTTATGTTCTGTGTGGTCTAGCGTGCTGTAATTAATATTGGTGGTTCCTGCACATGTCTGTAATCATAGGAAAAAAGAAAGATGTCTCCACCATAATCTATGCAAAAGTTATTGCATTCCAACTGATGAGAGGTGCTGTACAAGCCACAGGGATCGATCATTGTGTTCATATTTCACTAATCTTTTGTTTGATCAAACATAATTCACTGTGTTTGGACCACATCAGACATATAAAAGGATTACTTATGCACATCACCTCAAAAACAGAGGAGAAATGGCCCTGGACTGCACAGCATAAGGTAAGAGATGACAGCTGTCTGTGCTATCTGGGGCTGCTTATTGATCATAAATGTATTGCTTTCACTTCTGCGCCATGGAAACACCACGATTTATTCGACAACTGTTTTATATGTGATAATAATTCAGTAAAAATAATGCTAGAACCGTATGAGCACCGGCAAGAGCTTTCATTTGAGCTATAACTTTTACATGTACCATATAAAAAAAATATATAAAAATGAACCAATGTAAAATACCTAGCTAGGTTCTCCAAAATACTGTGTATTTAAGTGTAAATAACTTTAGTATAGTAGAATAAAAACTAAAGTGATGCATATGTGCATAAAATATAGATTCTACACTTTCAAATGAAACCACTTAAGGGGGTCTGGTGCACTGCTGGCCCTTTAAATCTAAAAGCGAAAGTCGATGACGTCACTGACCTGGTACCAGGTCCGAGGATTTAACTGGTTAAACAACGTGGTGCAAAACTTAAATTTCAATGCACATGATATGTGCATTGTGCCCTTATCATGATAGGGCCCAGAGTGTTTAAAACATACTCAAATTTGATTTGCTGCAATAAAGTGGAGCATTAAAAAATAGTGTTTTTGTTGAACATTAAAGCATGTTTACCTGTTCTAGTACACCCAATAAATAAAATAATGACTGCATCATTGGCCTCTTTAAATGACTAAGTTTTAACGGTCCATTTAACTACGCAAACTCTAAGAAACAGCGGTATGAAATACAGTTATGTCCCGGTGATATACCAGTGTGGTAGGTTTTTCAATTGCACAGACCTAATGGGGCTTGAGGAATCGTTTCGGGAAGCCCTTTATAATTAGTTCCTATCCTGACAGCATATAATGCTCCCGGTCTCCAAAGTACTTCACAAATCGGTGGAAAGCGGAGAAATATACTGCCTGGCCTTGTAAAGCAGAAAAAACATGGACAGCTCGTTCCAACAGAGCTGGTATTGTGAAACATTAATGCCTGCGAAGCACTAAAGCTCCAGCTGCTTTGGCGACGTGTGGAACGGAGACTTAAAATTTCATCAGCGGCTCAAATTCATTGGTGCCTGACTCATCTGAAAGCAGTATACAGCATGTTTGGACTGTGTGCAGTGCATTTCAGTTTCTTCATGACTTTGTGTGGTTTTGTAAATCATATTTTGTGCAGTAGGGTACATATATACAGTGGAAGTCAACATTATTAGCCCTGTTTTCTTTTTTAAATATTTACCAAATGATGTTTAACAGAGCAAGACATTTTTCACAGTGTCACCAGCGATCCGACCTGTGCAGAACGCTGGTAAACACAGATCACATAGAACTACAAATACGCCATTTTATGGACTACAATTCAAGTCATGCATCACACACAGTCACACCACGTTGAAATGTTCATAGATACAGATACAAAAGACTCAGAAATGTCTTTGGCTGCGTCAGAAACCGCCTACTACTTAGCAGGTAGTGCATTTGAATTTAAACATACTACTTGGCCATTAGAAAAGTACATATTATACAGTATGAATGTAAGAAGTATGAATGGAATTCGGACGTACTTCATCCGCCATTTTGTCATGGTCATGTGACCTACCTGCGTCAGTTGCGTCGCTTTACTCCCATTCATGAGTTCTCTCGTGGCGCATCATCATGGGAAAGCGCAGCGTGCATGGGATGCGCACTTCAGAATGTCATCCCGGTACTTCTCGCATACTGATTTTCGAACTCTATAAATTCGGACATACTACTCAGCTCGCATACTGATTTTAGCGTACTGTATAGTATGGAAGTACGTGCTTTCGAATGCAGAATGTGCTGTGTATATAGTTCTAAAATTAGTCCATGAGCAGCTTCAGCTGTGTGTTTGCAATCACTCAGGATCAGGAACCGGTGTGAGTGTGTGATGCATGACTGGAATTGTAGTCCATAAAATGCCGGATTTGTAGTTTTATGTGATTCGTGTTTACTAACGATCTGCACAGGTTGGATCACTGGTGACCGTGACACACAGTATTTCCTATAACATGTTTTATTCTTTATTTTTATTTTTACACAATTTTAAGGTCATTATTATAAGCCCCTGTAAGCAATAATAATTTTAGATTGTCTATAGAACAAACCACCTTGAAAAATATCTAGTCAAATATTATATCAATATTATTGTACGGTCTTCATGGCAAATATTAAAGAAATCAGTTAGAAATTATTATCGTTTATTATTTTTAAACATAATTATTATTTTATTAAAATTATTACGTTTAAAAATATGTTGAAAAAATGTTTAATTCATTAAATATTATTTGTAATGATAATTATTAATAATGATTCTGATCTCAACTGTATATGACAAAAAGTCATAACAACAAATGTTTTTATGTTACTTTAATGTATTTCAAAAAGTTTTTCAGGTTTTCTACTAGGTTTTTTATTTATTTATTAAAAGTTTAACTTAATATGTTTAATCAATTTGATTGATGTAAGTTAAAATGACTAAATTAATAAATTACTATTATTAAGTTGAATTATTAATTATGCGGTAATGGGTTGGGAAAATAATAAGCTTGTGCTTCATCCCACTCCATTTTCGACCATGTTGAAATGTATTTTTTTTAATGATATTTTATGTATGATATTTCTGTTCGAGAATAAATAAATCAAATTAAATCAAATCAATTTGATGATTTTTTTTTTTTTAAATGGGGCAGGATAAGGTATTTTTTTTATACATTTAATATGCGTTATGCATTTTATGTGGCTCAATTTAAATTAAATATTTTATTCATGATTTTGAAAATCATATATGTAGTTTAGACATTTTAGACATAGCATCAATTAAAATGTTTATGTTATCACAGTCATTAAACTCAATTTTCTACAGAATTATACTTTGGAAAAAGATATTAGCTAATTTTTTTGTAATCTATTCCATATAAATAATATAATATGCCCTTTTATGTGGCAACCCCCTTATTAAAACCAGGTTGGGTCCCCTTTTGCCTTCAAAACTGCATTAATCCTTCGTGGGAAAAATTCAACAAGGTTCAAACAGGAGCGGCACCCGGTGTGGTCTTCTGCTGCTGTAGTCCATCCGCCTCAAGGTTGGCCGTGTTGTGTGTTCAGAGATGCTCTTCTGCAGACCTTGGTTGTAACGAGGGCTTATTTGAGTTACTGTTGCCTTTCTATCAGCTGGAACCAGTCTGGCCATTCTCCTCTGACATCAACAAGGCATTTGCACCAACAGAACTGCTGCTCACTGGATATTTTCACTTCTTCAGAGCATTCTCTGTAAACCCTAGAGATGATTGTGCGTGAAAATCCCAGTAGATCAGCAGTTTCTGAAATACTCAGACCAGCCTGTCTGGCACCAACAACCATGCCACAATCAAAGTCACTTAAATCCCCTTTCTTCCCCATTCTGATGCTGGGTTTGAACCGCAGCAGATCGTCTTGACCATGTCTACATGCCTAAATGCATTGAGTTGCTGCCATGTGATTGACTGATTAAACATTTGCATAACAAGCAGTTGGTATGCTTACAGTGCACAATGTCAATGTGCAAATCTAAAACTATAACACGTTAATATAATTTAAAGTTTACAGATGCTCAAATCTACAACATTGGAGAAACTTTCTTAGAGAAACACATTAAAAGCAGATAATTTCTGAAAAAATCCTGATTTTATTCCTGGTTTAGGCTCTTTATGTGGCTCAAGTTAATTAGCATACAAGCTTGATAATTATGAAATATAAGTCAAACAACTGCATTAGTTATGTAAATGCATTAAATGCTTATTTAATTACTCTCATTTATTAGAACTGCAATAAAACCAACATCAGAATTCAATATGAACATAAGCAATTGATCTGCATGCGGCTCATGCTGCACATTCTATTAATATAAAATTAAGAATATGAATATTAATATTGGTGTCCGTCCAAAATATATAAATAAACAAATAAACAACACACTCGTTAATGCTAATGTGATCACGCTCTTGATTTACTCAGGGAGAAATGCATTTAATATAATGTGAGCTAAATAAGTTGGAAGGGGATTCATTAATAATATGGCAAGTACTTAAAGGATAATTCATTTGCCCGATTCAATAAAGGAATTATCAGGTATAATGGCTTAAACATGGCAAAAAAAAAAATAAACGAGAAGCATAATTTGCATACTTTTAAACAAGCATGATTTCTGTTCAGCTATTCAGGCATCTGGATTGTAGTTTTTTTATCATGCAAAACATATTGACAAAAGATTATGGTATACTTTTAGGTTTTTTTTTTTTTTTTTTTTGTTACTTAGACTGTGTGTGTGTATATATACACATTCCAAAATATTCAAAATATTTAATTTAGAATACTTAAATGTACAGTTTTACTGCATTTCTTATTAGATAAATGCTTGCTTTGTGATTTAAAAAAATAAATTAAAAATGTATTGTATGTATTAAATATACATTTTTTACATGTGTATTATTATTATTATTATTATTATTATTATTATTATTATTATTAAATAATATTTTTATTATTATTATTATTATTATTATTATTATTATTATTATTATTATTAATAGTATTAAATAATATTATTATTATTATTATTATTATTATTATTATTATTATTATTATATTATTATTATTATTATTATTATTATTATTATTATTATTATTATTATTATTATTAATAGTATTAAATATTATTATTATTATTATTATTATTATTATTATTATTATTATTATTATTATTATTAATAGTATTAAATAATATTTTTATTATTATTATTATTATTATTATTATTATTATTATTATTATTATTATATTATTATTATTATTATTATTATTAATATTAATAGTAATAATATTTAATGTTATTATTATTAATATCATTATTAGTTAATGTTTAAATTTATTTTATTATCGTACAATCACCATTAGATTTTTTTTTTTTTTTTTTTTTACGAGCAACCACATACAACATCACTTTTAAACAATGTACATGCTAATAATTCTACATTATTTTTGATAGGTTGTGTATGTATTTATGTATTATTATTATTATTATTGTTGTTGTTATTAATAGTAGTAGTATTTAATTTAATTTAATGATTTTATTATCATCATCATCATTATTATTATTATTATTATTATTATTATTATTATTATTATTATTATTATTATTCAAATAAAATAATAATTGTTATTGTATTTATTGTTATTATTATTATTATTATGTTAAAATAAAAGAAAAATAATGTATTATTATTGTTGTTGTTGTTGTTGTTATCAAATTTTATTTTTTATAAACTTTATTATCCTACAGCCATCATTTGATTTTTTTTATTGACAAGCAACATAGAAATGCGCAAACAACATCACTTTTTAACAATGTACATGCTTTGATTTATTAAATGAGGAAATATATAATAATTAGGCCCACACGAAACCTGCGGATTTTCACAGATTTCCGCAAACTTTTAGCTCATTAAGTCTATATAATACTTGTGTAAATGTGTGTACAATTTATATTTATTCAGTATTTTAATTCACTTCAGTAACAGTAATGTGATATATTAATAGTAATATTAAAATGGTAATATGATTTGTTTACAGTACAGTTTGTAAAGTAATAGGTTCAGTCTTTTAGTAGGTACATTAAATGAGAGGCTTGCTCTGTTTACCAAATGAGTGGATCTAATTGGATTTGCACTGTAAACATTAAGTAAAAAATTTATTATTTTTAAATTTCGTATATTAAGTTTTTAGCTATGATACTCCTAAAAAAATCCACATAAATACGCAGATTTTATTTTACAAAATTCTCCACAGAAATAGCAACAAAAAAAAATTCTGCAGATTCGGTCTGGCCCTAATAGTAACCCAGAATATTCTACAATGACTGACAATAACATCTTATAAGCTAATAACCACACAATGCTCACTGCTGAATAAAATATGGATATTGCCACAAAACTACTGCATGCAGGTTTAGCAGGACCCACTCCTAAACACAAAAAACAAAACATACTGAAATAAAAGCAACAGAAAAAAAAAGAAAACCCATCACATCCAGCACTTTTTCATCCCGAGTAAGTGAGCGGGGAGGATTTGGTCTGAGCAAACTCAATATCCAACAGAAAAGGCACTGGGAACAAAGTGAATTATGGGAGCGAGGCTATCTCGGCATCCTTGACACGCCGACGCCAGGAAATAAATAAATGAAAAGAGATGAAATAAAATTGCCGGGGATCTCATATATAGTCTTTGAGGAGAGTCCACGGGGACGTCCAGCCACCTTTCCACCGTTCACCTTAAAGGGACAGTTCACATAAAAATGAACTTGAAAATTCTGTCATCGTTTATTCTCCCTTCATTTATTACAAACATCTTTTGTTTTTATTCTGCTAAAGAAAAAGAAAGATTTTTTGAATTAAGCTGAAAACCGGTAACCACTGACTTCAATAGTGTTTGTTTTTTCCTACCATGGAAGTCAATGGTTACAGGTTTTCAGCTTTCTTTAAAATACCTTGTTTAAAACCTTTATGAGTTTCTTTCTTCTGTTAAACACAAAAGAAGATATTTAGAAAAATGTTGGAAAACGGTAACCATTGACTTTCATAGTGTTTGTTTTCTTCTATTATGGAAGTCAATATTTACAGGTTTTCAGTTTTCTTTAAAATATCATCCTTTATGAGTTTCTTCTATTAAACACAAAAGACAATATTTTTTAAAAATGTTAAAAACAGGTAACCATTGACTTCCATGGTATTTGTTTTTCTTACTATGGAAGTCAATGGTTACAGGTTTTGAGCTTTCTTTAAAATGTCTTGTTTAAAAACTTTATGAGTTTCTTTCTTTTGTTAAACAAAAAAGAATATATTTTGAAAAATGTTGGAAACATGTAACCATTGACTTCCATGGTATTTGCTTTCCCTACTATGGAAGTCAATGGTTACATGTTTTAGCTTTCTTCAAAATGTCTTGCTTAAAACCTTTATGAGTTTCTTTTTTTTTTCTATTAAACACAAGAGAAGATATTTTGAAAAATGTTGGAAACCGGTAACCGTTGACTTCCATAGTACTTGTTTTCCCTATTATGGAAGTCAATGGTTACAGGTCTTCAAAATATCTTGTTTAAAACCTTTATGTGTTTCCTTCATCTGTTAAACACAAAAGAAGATATTTTGAGGCAGGTTCTGTCTGGGTCTGGTCATCTGTGGCGGCGTGCTGAAATTACCCATACTGGAAATGCTTTTGTCCCCTGATGATCGCTGGTCGCTCTGAGAATCTGACAGTCACTTCAGCTGACACCGGCCCATCACAACAATGCTTACTTATTCATGCTGGCTTCCAGGAACTACACGTGTGGTTTCGCATTGCAGGACCGAAGAGGAAATCTTGCTGTCACCGAGTCGCGATGCTCTGTCAAACATGTGCTTTTTTTATATTACCTTCTGATGGATCGATGCATTGACATTCAATCATGAGTCGGTGCCTTAAAGTGCCACGCTGACGGATATGCATGAATTATTTAAATGCCAAAGACCAAAGATGTGCATCTTGCCATATATTTTTACATGATTGTAAAACATAACTGTAATTTCAACTGTTAAAAAAGTGTTTTTGGCTTATTTAAGATTGTGAAGGGCATTATGGGATGTTGATCCCTGCTCTGTCCACGTTTCATGTTGAAAATTCAACTCTACAGATTAACTAAGTGACTTTTACTGACATTTTGGTAAATAATATAATGCATAAGACCCAATATATAGAGAAATAAGCATGCAAAATATCAGAAAATGTGCTGGCAGTTTATTACAAGGTGTTTGCAGTGTAATATACACTCACCGGCCACTTTATTAGGTACACATGTCCGTATGCTTGTTAGCGCAAATTTTCAATCAGCCATTCACATGGCAGCAACTCAATGACTTTAGGCATGCAGACATGGTCAAGACAAGCTACAGCAGTTCAAACCGAGCATCAGAATGGGAAGGTAAGGTGATTTAAGTCACTTTGAACATGGCATGGTTGTTGGTGCCAGACAGGCTGGTCTGAATATTTCAGAAACTGCTGATCTACTGGGATTTTCACACACAATCATCTCTAGGAACTACAGAAAAAGGTCCGAAAGAGAGAAAATATCCAGTGAGCGACAGTTCTGTGGGCGCAAATGCCTTGTTGATGCCAGAGGTCAGAGGAGATTGGCCAGACTGGTTCCAGCTGATAGAAAGGCAACAGTAACTCAAATAAGCACTCGCTACAACCAAGGTCTGCAGAAGAGCATCTCTGAACCAAGTGTGCCGCAAGCCTACGTTTGAGTGAAGGTTTCGGCCGTTAGATCACCCCCTGGGGGCTGGCTGCAGTACAAGTCAAAAAGCCCGCCTCCTCCGTGTTAATGAAGGAGACTTGAGCCCAAATAAAAAAAAATATTACACTTGCAATAAAATGTCCCGAAAGATAGTTCTGGTCGATTAAGGCACTGGTTATTGTGCTGAAATAGGTGCAGATCTTCATTTTTGTAAACAGTTTGTTTTTAGCAGTAATTTAATGCTGGGCGTGTCATTGTTACGGGTCCCGGCCGCGGAACTCGTAGGCAGATTAAAGTGCCTGAATTATCAGGTGAAACAAAATCACAAGAAAACTTCAGTGTCTTTCCTCAGGAGCAGCTTAGTAGCATCTGTTTATTAACAGTCATAGTATAGCAAACATATCTTCACAAATCATGTTTCATTTTATCAAACACACAGTTTTGTTCTCTTTTTTTACAACAATGAAGTCTTCAAATACTTATACACTCTGTACTCTCATTAACACATATACATATTATACCTTCTGTATATTTATCAGTAGCACACAGATTACACTTTAAATCCTTTGTCAATCATCTATTTCATTTTTCTTTCTTTGTAAATACCTCTGTATATAACCATTTACCATAAGACTACTAAACTCACTGAACAATCATGCGTCTGTTATTTGTATCATTTAAATTGTAACAGTTACACTTGACACCAATTACCAATGTTACTCTCTACTCTCATAAACTTTATACATTAACAAATATACCACTAATATATACAAATAATAAGTCACTTTCTGTTTAATTATCACATACTGAGTATAATACATATCATTTACTGGGAAGTCAGTTATAAACTCAGCCCAACTGTCATTTTACTGGTACTTTCATCTGAATCACTCCTTTCAATTAACAACTGTAAATATGCTATTCACTTTAAAAAAAACACATAGGAAATGTGTACTCACATGTTTTTACATGAATTATAATAAACATATTAACTTTTTTATGAAACATACCTGAATTATCAGGAGAAACAAAATCACACAAGAAAACTTCAGTGTCTTTCCTCAGGAGCAGCTTAGTAGCATCTGAAGTAAACACAACAAGTATCGCCATGGTAACCCACAGCGCATGCTTTCTCAACTGTTGATGTTAGTTTGTTTTAAACCCAGTCATTAGTAGTGATAATAAATGACTTTTACAGTATATACATAAATAAATAGATACATTAATGACAAAACAAACATTACTACTGTGGATACACAATGGTGTATCAGACACTCCCCAAAAAAGAAAAGATGGCTCCTGCCAGTATAATCTCTCATCATAACACCTTTTATCCTTAATCTTTTAGTACCCTATTGTCATAGGAGCTACCCAAAATGGAAATGTGACTTGTGGCGTAAGAAAGGAAAATGCTGTACTAATGCTAGGTATAAGGTAAGGTGTAGTCTGGTAGGATGGTAACCCCCAATGTGGTGTCTGATTCATCTCATAAGTCTCTAAAGTGTTTACTGTTGGGTATGACTGAATTTCTGGCTGACCTAGCATTTCATAAGTTAGTCTAGATGTGGGTCTTCTGTCACGTGTGGATCTTCGGACTTGGCTTGTTTGGTCAGTTTCCTCTGAACTCAAGGTAGGTATTTTAAAAGCGTCTTGCTTAGGTGTATTATCTTTGAATATCTGACTACATTCTTCTTCAACTTGTTCCTCTTCTTTTTCAGACTGTCCTGTCAATGTCTCTGTCCATGTCATTTGTCTTTCACAGGTAAGTTCATTTTCATTAGGAAGATTACAGGTAAGCCTTTCATTTTCTATAGGTTGTTCTCGAATCTCTGTCCATTTTCTTAGTCTTTCTTTTTCAGGTCGTTCACAAGATTGTTGTCGCAAAGGATGAGAGAAAGGTTTCTTGTTCTCTATAGGTTGTGTTCTCCAATGTGTTTTTCTTTCTCTTTCAGATTGTCGTTGTGGAGGATCACAGGTAGGTTCATCAGCTGGTTGGTTAATGATGAGTCTTTGGTTATTCTCTTGTGTTTGTTGTGCCCTCAACCAATAATAGTTCTCATCCTGATTCTCATCACTATCAGACTCAAAGGGTGATCTTTTCTCATCATTTTGTTTTGTTCGATTTCTTTTGGTTCTCTGTTTAGATACTTCCTCTGGAATTTCTACTGGTAAGTCATTAACTTGATGAAGCAGATTCCTGTGCAAAACTCTTGATTTTGAGCCGTCTATCTCTGCAACCACTCGGTAGACTGGTCCATCATTTATTTGCTCTTTGACAACGTATACAGTTTGCTCCCAATATGATCTCAATTTTCCAGGTCCACCTCTCTCATTTAGGTTTCTCACGAGTACTCTGTCACCAGGCTGTAAGATAACTCCTCTGGACTTTTTATCATAGTACAATTTTCCTCTCGCACTTGAGTTCTTACTGTTCTCTAAAGCGATTCTGTAAGCTTCTGTCATTCGCTTTGCCCACTGTTTAGCATATCCTCTTGGATCATCACTTTTCTCTTCGTTAGTCACTTTAAACACAAGATCAATGGGTAGTCGTGGGTGTCGTCCATAGAGTAAGTAAAACGGTGAGTATCCTGTCGCTTCATGTCGTGTGCAATTGTACGCATGCACAATCTGTGGTAAATGTTCCTTCCATTTTTCCTTTTCCTTCTCTGCCAGTGTTCTCATCATCTGGAGTAGTGTTCTGTTAAACCTCTCAGCCGGATTGCCCTGTGGGTGATAGGGAGAAGTTCTTGAATGGCTCATTCCTGACAGTTGTCGCAAGGTTTTGAAGAGGTCATTTTCAAATTCTCTACCCTGATCGTGATGTAGTTTAGTTGGAAATCCAAACCGGGGAATGAAGTCGTTGAAAATTCTTTCTGCTGCTGTTCTTCCAGACTTATTTTTAGTTGCATATGCCTGAGCAAATCTTGTGAAATGATCCACCAGGACTAGTATATATTCATAACCCCCTTTGCTACGTTCTAAATGGAGATAGTCTATTGATACTAATTCAAATGGGGAGCTAGTACTTATACTACCCATTGGAGCTCTTTCGGGTATTGCTGGCCTTTTCTGTTTGATGCAAGGACACTTTCGTGTAACATATATCTCAATGTCTTTCTTCATGAATGGCCAAAAGAATCTGTCTCTTGCTAGGTTTACAACTCTCTCTACCCCCACGTGACCCATGTCATTATGTAAGTGCTGGAATACTAACTGCTTGTATTGAGCTGGTAGAACGAATTGACGTCGTTGCTCAGTTCTCCTGTACAATAATCCATCATCCAGGTGTAGTCTTGACCATTCGTGCATAAGTTTTTTTACAGGTCCACTGGCTCTTTGCCTCATGTCATTAGTGAGACTTGCATTGGACTCTTTCATTCTAATAATCTCACCAATAGCTGAGTCCAGTCTCTGTGCCTTCCGTAGTTCATTATAACTTAGCTTTCCTAAGACTTCACCAGCATCATTCTCAAGTTGTTCTTCTTGAGCCTGGTTAAGAGCAGCGACCCAAGCAACATCCTTTTGTTCAGCAGCCTTAGTGCCCTCCCATGTGGTTTTGACTATCTCACTAGATAACTCTTCTGTGCACTCTGTGATGTACTGGTCAATGCTTAGTGGGCATCGGGAAAGAATGTCTGCATCCACATTCACCTTCCCAGGTCTGTACTTAATATCAAACCGGAAATCTGACAGTTCTCCAACCCATCTATACCCCACAGCGTTAAGTTTGGCAGTACTCATTATGTAGGTCAGAGGGTTGTTGTCTGTATAAACTGTGAAGTGTGGGGCATAAAATAAGTAGTCCCGAAACTTTTCACAGATTGCCCACTTAAGTGCAAGGAATTCAAGCTTCCCTGAATGGAGTCTGTAATTTCGTTCGGCCTGTGTCAATGTCCTTGATCCATATCCGATGACTCTCATTTTTCCAACTTGCCGTTGATAAAGTACCGCTCCAAGTCCCTTTTC
The DNA here is from genome assembly GCF_052040795.2 of Danio rerio. Lineage (NCBI taxonomy): Eukaryota > Metazoa > Chordata > Actinopteri > Cypriniformes > Danionidae > Danio > Danio rerio. The sequence continues at coordinate 3,420,833 of NC_141021.1, read as the reverse complement.
TGAAGCATCTGTATGAAGTGTGAAAGGTAGGTCAAAATCAGGATATGCAAGGACAGGTGGAGTAGTCAAAGCTTCAACTAGTTTGCACAGGATCTTTTGATGTTCTTCCTTCCACTCAATAGGTGTTCGTGATGGTAGTTGAACATTCTTTTTTCCATCTGCCTTCGATTTTGTTTTAATAGGCTCTGTCCCGCGTTTTACTTGCAAAAGATCATATATTGGCTTGGCAATGCGAGAGAAATCCTGAACATAAGCTCTGTAGTAGCTGAGAAATCCTAAAATCCTTCTGACTTCTCCTACTGTGGTAGGTTTCTTTGCTTTTAAGGCTTGTACAGCGTCCAAATCTTTAGGGTCTATTTTGACTCCTTCAGTACTGACCAGTCGTCCAACATATCTTACTTCTTTTCTGAACATTTCGCACTTGGTTGGTCTTAGCTTAACTCCATGTCTCTGTAAAGCTTGCAACACCTTCCGTAGTCCTTCCACATGTTCTTCAAAAGTTTTTGCGTAGCATAAGATATCATCAAGGTATGGGATACAACATTCATCACGCAGTGAGTCCAGCATCTCTTCCATACTTCGTTGAAAGGCAGCAGGTGCATTAGTTAAGCCAAACGGAATGCGTACCCACTCATAAAGGCCCCAAGGAGTAATGAAAGCAGTCAGATGTCGTGATCCCTCTGCAATAAAGCCTTGGTGATAAGCTTTTCCTTGATCTAAAATTGAGAACCAGCTGTACCCTCCCAACGTGTCAGTGAGGTCTTGAATGCGAGGCAGAGGATGCCTGTCAGGAACAGTTTTCTTGTTAAGTAATCTATAATCAACACAAAGTCTAAGTGTTCCATCTTTCTTTCTGACGCAAACTACCGGTGCAGAGTATGGGGACTTTGACTTCACAATCCAACCTCTGGCCAAGAGATCTTGGATGTACTCTTTAACTTCTTTATGTAGCGGCTTAGGAACTGAGCAGTATGCTCTCTGGACAGGAATGTTGTCAATCAGATTGATAGGCATCTGCAAACTTGGGACACAACCCACATCTTCGTCATTGCGTGCAAAAGCCCCAGACTCTTCGTATAACATTCTCTTTGCTATCCTTTGTTGCTTCTCAGTTAAGTGACTTAAATCTACAGATGGGTCCCAATGATCTGATACTGTTATATTTTTGCTGTCAGTTCCTCCTTGTATCTCTGCACTGTCAACTCTTACATGGACTGGTTCTGTTATTTGGTCGGTTTCCACAATTTTTTTAATGGGCTGTATACTACCGATTGTCATTCGTCGTGGTAATGTAATGTCATAACTGGTATGGTTTCCTATTGGAATGTTAATGAATGGCCTTTGTCTCCCACAGACTTCCAGTAATCCATCTCCAATGTCAAGTCGTTCAAGCTGTTGGTTGTCTACATTAGACTCAAACAAGATGGTAGGCTCTAACAAGTCAAAATCCACAGGTATTTGACATTTTACATGTGCCAGTTGACCCGAAGGAATAACAACATCCTGACATCCAACTTTGACTATGGTCTCAGTGTCACAAGATGGCTTTTGTGTTTGTATAAAATTTACGATTACTTCAGCCTGTTCATCTCCAATCTCCATGGCTCCCATTAGCAGAGTAGCAATTGTTGTAAGAACATTTGGACCATTTGTCTGTCCTTTGACCAACTGTTCAATGACATTAAATCCCAGGAGAGGTCGCTCAAGGGCCATTTTACCCACCAGGAAAGGAACTTGAACTGCTAACTGTGGGTCACTGTTACCAGGAAGGTTTACTGTAGCCTCAACCCACCCATCAAATGGCAATACATCTCCATTAACAGCCAAGACGTGGAGAGGTTTGGACCCCATTATGTCGCTCAGAGGTCGCAAGTGCTGATCGGGTAAGTAAGTTCTTTTCCAGGCTTGATCAATAATACTGACTTGAGCGCCTGTGTCAAGAAGGGCAGATACAGCATAACCATTGATGTTGCACTTTAACAAACATTTGCTTCCAATTAATTCTGCAACTCTGTTCTGTGATGAGTTTGTCTTTCTAGACATGTTAGAGCAGGCTGCACTGTTTGCATTGGCTTCACAAGCTTCACTCTCGGGTGACCTTTCTCCAGTTGATGATCTAAGCTCAGCAGACTGGTACATATTCCTGGTACCCCTTGTCCTTTTACCACAACCAATAGCCCTGTGCCCCTTTTCTCCACAGATAAAGCAATGATTGCATGAGCTGTTATTCTCCTGTATACACGTTGGGCACCCATATGGCCCTCCTCTTCTCACTGACATTGGTCTGTGTATAACATGTGAGCCAACTCCCATTTGTACAGAGCAGTGACATGGTTCTTTAGCTTGTGTCAATTTGTCGATTGTACTTTTTAAAGCTTCTACTTGAGCGCTCAGTTCTTGTATGGTCTTTGTCTTGCTTTTTTTCTGCATTTTTGAATTTGATTCACTCTCGTTGGACTCTGAGTCAATTTGTGCACTATGAGCTTGAGTATGTCTTCGTTGTATGACTTGACCTAATCGTCGTTGGCGTTCATTTTCCTCGCTTGAGATTTTTGTTACTTGTTTCAGCAGTGCTTCATCAGTTACTGTGTGATCTGTGAGCAAAGGTTTCAATTCACTTCTGATGTCATTGTACTTGGGAAGAAAGCCCTGATGAATGGTACGCAGGAACACATTCTGAACTGTTCGTGGTTCATATTCAATGTGTGTTTTGCTCTGTTTGGATGTAAAAATTACTTTTTGTTTTAGGCCAATTACACGATATAAAAACTGTTGTGGAGTTTCATGTTCTCGTTGTCTTGTACTCATTAATTCCTGAAAGAGCTCACTACTGCCTTTTTCACTTAAATGTGATTGTATGAAACTTTTTAGCTCTGGTACAGTTAGATCATCTTTATTGATGAGCATTTCCTTGAATTGTCCCGATTTAACTATCCGCAGAACAGCCTGAATAATTTCACTCTCTGAGTAATTCATCTTGATGCCTTCATCAATTTGTTTGCATAGGTTATTATAGCCGATGTCTGAAGTACTATCACCTATCTGACCACCATGTATCTTGAACTCTTTATGTGGTAGATATGGAAAGTCTCTTGGACACATTATGCTTTCTCTCTGCTGTTGTGGTAAGTATTCAGGATAAGCAAACTGTCTTGTAGTTGGTGTCGTTTTCTGTTCTGTCTGTGTAATCTTGTACTCTGACAGTTTTTTTCCTAACTCCTCATAACTAGTGAGCAGTTTCTGAAATTCATTTAACTGTGAGTGTTTTATTGTTACAGTAGAATCTGTGCGTCTGTGTATAGGAGATGCCTGTGTATGTGCATCAAATTCATGTTCAATAAAAACAGATGGATCACTAGCAGTATTGTTCACACAACTCTCACTCAACTCATTAATCATGTCTCTTAATGTTAGTAATTGTGCAAATCCTTCATCTTCCAGTTTAAGTAAACTGTCACTCTGCATATAAGAAATGATGAAATTCAAACAGCTTTCCTCATCATCCTTGGCTATGGTAGGTGGAATCAAACCTGCAACCGAAGTAATGCTGTCAGCAATATACCCCTGTTCATGCACATTCAACTTGTGTAGGCTCTTCTTTATTTTCCAGACGAGTCTTTTCCTCTCGTCCGCCATCTTGTCCAGCTTCAGACTTTCTCACGACCCTCTAGTGATGCGCCGCCTTCCTCTATGCTTGGTCCCTTTTGGCTCTCTTTGGACGTCAGCAGCTGCCTCAAGTCGCCCGCAATCTTGTCGTCGTCTCGTCACCGTGAAGTCTGGATCCCAGCACTAGCCTTACACTCTGGATATTAATCTCGGTGGAACCTCCATGAATCTGTTACGGGTCCCGGCCGCGGAACTCGTAGGCAGATTAAAGTGCCTGAATTATCAGGTGAAACAAAATCACAAGAAAACTTCAGTGTCTTTCCTCAGGAGCAGCTTAGTAGCATCTGTTTATTAACAGTCATAGTATAGCAAACATATCTTCACAAATCATGTTTCATTTTATCAAACACACAGTTTTGTTCTCTTTTTTTACAACAATGAAGTCTTCAAATACTTATACACTCTGTACTCTCATTAACACATATACATATTATACCTTCTGTATATTTATCAGTAGCACACAGATTACACTTTAAATCCTTTGTCAATCATCTATTTCATTTTTCTTTCTTTGTAAATACCTCTGTATATAACCATTTACCATAAGACTACTAAACTCACTGAACAATCATGCGTCTGTTATTTGTATCATTTAAATTGTAACAGTTACACTTGACACCAATTACCAATGTTACTCTCTACTCTCATAAACTTTATACATTAACAAATATACCACTAATATATACAAATAATAAGTCACTTTCTGTTTAATTATCACATACTGAGTATAATACATATCATTTACTGGGAAGTCAGTTATAAACTCAGCCCAACTGTCATTTTACTGGTACTTTCATCTGAATCACTCCTTTCAATTAACAACTGTAAATATGCTATTCACTTTAAAAAAAACACATAGGAAATGTGTACTCACATGTTTTTACATGAATTATAATAAACATATTAACTTTTTTATGAAACATACCTGAATTATCAGGAGAAACAAAATCACACAAGAAAACTTCAGTGTCTTTCCTCAGGAGCAGCTTAGTAGCATCTGAAGTAAACACAACAAGTATCGCCATGGTAACCCACAGCGCATGCTTTCTCAACTGTTGATGTTAGTTTGTTTTAAACCCAGTCATTAGTAGTGATAATAAATGACTTTTACAGTATATACATAAATAAATAGATACATTAATGACAAAACAAACATTACTACTGTGGATACACAATGGTGTATCACATCATCGTGATTGACAGCTGTGATTGACAGTTTCTCAAAGCGCGGCGTCTGAGCTTCGGCAGGAGACTGAAGTAGACTGAAATGTTATTATTCGATTTCTGTGTTATTTTACCATGACAAAATGAGTTCAGCAGTAAACTATAGTTTCTGACATACATGATCCTGGTGGAACTCTGTTTATTCGCTAAGTTCAGGGCTTTTTTCGGGCTTTATTAGTTTGCTGATACACGCCTAGCCACCCAGATAGCAAAACACAGTTCCGGCTAGATTCTCGCCTGCCGGAGACTTATCTCTTAGAGCTCAGACTGACTAATGTTACCTCTGCTGGACCTACTCCGGATGCCTGGACTCACTGCCCGATTCCAGTCCGAGTCAATCGAGCCAGATGCGGCGGCCGAGCGAGCAGGCGCTGCCGCATGCGAGCCGGAATCAGCCCGCGACGCCGCGAGTAAGTTATGCGCTGCGGCCTGGAGCTGGCGCGATTGAATATATAAAACCCTCATATTTGTTAACGTTATTACATCCATTTGTGTTGATATGACAGCAAACGCATGCTGAGAAGTTCGGGGGCGTAGTTGATTTTACATAAAGCGTTTGATTGGAAGCTCGACTCTGCTCATTTTCGCGGCTCCTCCTCTGGCTCCATCAGACAATCCTTCTGCGCATGTCTGGCTCCAATTTCAGCAGTCTTTTGCGACAGTTTGTGCCCGTCAAGCAGGCGTTTTGCCCTCAAGGCGTTCAATGGGAAAAAGGGCTGTCGCGTCGTCCATATTTTTTACAGTCATTGCTCTGAACACACAACACGTCCAACCTTGAGGCGGATGGGCTACAGCAGCAGAAGACCACACTGGATGCCACTCCTGTCAGCTACGAACTGGAAACTGAGGCTATAATTCACACAGGCTCAGCTAAATTGGACAATAGAAGATTGGAGAGACGTTGCCTGCTCTGATGAGTCTCCATTTCTGCTGCCATATTCGAATGGTCGAATCAGAATTTGGCGTCAACAACATGAAAGCATGTATCCATCCTGCCTTGTATCAACGATTCAGGCTGCTGGTGGTGGTGTAATGGTGTCCGGGATATTTTCTTGGCACACTTTGGGCCCATTAGCACCAATTGAGCATCGTGTCAACGCCACAGCCTACCTGAGTATTGCTGGTGACCATGTCCATCCCTTTATGACCAGAGTGTACCGATCTTCTGATGGCTACTTCCAGCAGGATGTCATAAAGCATGTCAGACTGGTTTCCTGAACATGACAATGAGTTCACAGTACTCAAATAGCCTCCACAGTCACAAGATCTCAATCCAATAAAGCACCTTTGGGATGTGGTGCAAGAGGAGATTTGCGTTATGGATGTGCAGCCAAAAGATCTGCATCATGTGTGATGTTATCATGTCAATATGGAGTACAATCTCTGATGAATATTCCCAGTACCTTGTTAAATGGCATAAAGGTTTAAGGCAGTTGTGAAGGCTAAAGTGGTCCAACCAGGTACTAATAAAGTGTACCTAATAAAGTGGCCGGTGAGTGTACAACACCAACCCAGACAATATATCAATCGAGCTATTAAAAATGTTCATAAAGCTCACTATTTCAAACATTTCAAGGTTAAAAGTTGTAAGAAAGATCGAGGTCCCATAGTGCAATTCAAAACCCCCGTATATATATTATTTTGACGCATCCAATCAACCGTTTTAAATGTAAAGTTTTATTAAATTCAATTTTATTCCCTCAATACAGCTGTTGAGTACACAGTATTGCATTTTCTTACATTATTAGAAATAGAAATGCACCAATAACCAAACAGTGTACAGAAAATCACGACAGCATCAGAGACGCAATAATACAGACACATAAAAGAAGTCTGGGTGTTGTGCAGTTGTGTGAGGACTGAAGGAGTTTAATGTTCAGTGAAGCACCGCTGCTGCTGCTTCAGACGGCAGTAATTGGACAAGTTACAACATAAAAAACCCATGAACACTGAAACATTATGTGCTGAAACGTGGCGGCGGACAGATGGAACTGTAGTTACATCACAGCCTACATTTTACCTTTTAATAACCAAGATAGAGTTTGAGAGAGATGTAAAAGTTCTAGTGAAGTCCAGTTATAAATGTTTGCACTTAAGGTTCTAGCAAATGTGATTGACATAAGATTTATATAACCTGTTGCAGTTTTTATTGACATTAACATTTAATTTTAGGCCCAATCCCAATTATATTTTTGTACCACCACCCCTTCCCCTTGCCCCATTGAAATATAGTGTGAAGGGGAAGGCTTTAAAATGTACCCCTAAGAAATGGGACGGCACTACAACATCTGCACTTGTCATCATAGGTCATCACGAGCTCTTGCTTCATATGAGATTGACGAGGCCGACTGCCAGTGGCGGACAGGCCATCAGGCAGACCGGGCAGTTTCCTGCTGGGCTGATGTAATTTTTGGGTCGGGTTAATCATCTTCTTATGATCTGATCAGCCCATAAAACACTTAGCTGATGGTCATTTTTTTCTGCTTAATTAATTGACGATGCTTTGATCTGTGACGCTCTGAAAGTCAGTTGTTTCATTTTAGGACAGACCGGCCCATAATCTGCAGCCCGTAGGTTCTTTCCTTATTGACATTGGGCTGACCCAATCACAAACTTCCATTTTGGGCTCTGTGTAAGCGTGCAACCTTGGTGTGTATTTGTCAAAATAGTCAAGTCTGTTTCTTGCCCCACGCGTGCGTATGGAGAGCAGAAGTTGGTTCCATAGTTATGTTTAATTTTAATTGACAAAATAGTTCTTAGAGGCTTTCATTTCAAAACACCTTAGCGACTACCCAAAACACCTTAGCAACGAGTGAATATCATAGTAGCTATCTACCGAAAACCAAATACCATCATGTCTCCACTTCACTTCCTAATCTGCAATTGCCTCTCTGGATACCACTAACTGTACTCAAAAAAATAAATAATAAAAAAAACATTTACTAAAATTTTACTAAAAAATATAAAAAAAAATTTTTAAATATATATTATATAAAAAAAAATACTTTCCTTCTTAGACTGTACAGACCTGACTCTTGCTTATAGCACTTATTCATTGTTGCTCTTATAGTTGTATAAATTGCTTCCTTGTCCTCATTTGTAAGTCGCTTTGGATAAAAGCGTCAGCTAAATGACTAAATGTAAATGTAAATGTAAATGTAAATGTGACCAATAAAACACATTGATAACCACAGTTCCCAAGCAACCAACCAGAACACCCTAGCAACCACAAAAGAGCATAGCAACTAAAGAATCTGGAAAAATTGGCAACATTCACATTAAAAGCTAAACTGTCAGACCAACACAGACATCCTAGTGAAGAGTTGCACAGTAAATACGGCATTTTCTTCAGTTTTATTACCTTCTTTTTTTTTTTTAAGTTCCGTTTTTTAATTGTTTATTACTTTGTTTTATTGCTTTCCAGATAGAAATTTTAGTCTACTTTTTATCCACATTTAAGTTATTGTTTTCAACCCAGGGTCATTCTGAAAATGTGTCTTTATATACAGTTGAAGTCAGAATTATTAGTAATTATTAATTCTGACTTCAACTGTACATTTCTGGAGCTTTCGCGAATCCACCAGAGGCCGCTGTGTACGCTTTTTCAGATCTTAAATTTCTCTCACGAGTGCCATTCCCTGACTGACTGACTGACCGACTGACTGACTGACTGACTGACTGACTGACCAACTGACTGACTGACTGACCGACTGACCGACTGATCTACTCTCCCACCAAAACCCAACCAGTTGTGTTCTCTAAGGGCCGACTGATCAGCGCCTACCCACTTCTCTCAACCTAACCAACAAATTTAGAAAGCAATTCAGAAAAAGACAAGGCCTTGTCTGCTTTTTACCACATTTTACCACATTCTCACCCTGTTATTTACTTGTTTATTTAAATTTTTGCCTTTTGTTTTTGTCTTACCTGCTTTCTGGAACCATTTCTAACCAGACTCAAACCCCGTTGTCGTGGTCAACTCCTCTCTGCATCTCAAGTCCACCGACGTACATGGTGAGCTACTGGTCAAACTGGTAACAGCCAGAAAGCCAACCATATGGAAGTAGGCAGTCAGCTGGTAGCATGAAAAGGAACGGCGTCATATACCGCCCTGTATAATTCATTTAAAAAATGAAATGCTGCCATATTTACTTCTGGTTACATAATTTGCGATCTCCGGAAATTTATATAGGGCTACATTTTCAGAATGAGCTTATGTTAATTGTTTTAACTGAGAAATAATTGGAATAGTTTTTGTTTCAGAATAATCTGAATACTTTAAAACCCACCAAAAAAAAACCTTATTAACCATCTACTGGTGTCATAATAACCAAATACCATCATGTTAGTGACCAAAAACACTTTAGCAACCACTGTTCCCTAGCAACCAACCTGAACACCCTAGCAACCTCACAAAAACAGCATAGCAACCAAAAAAATCTGGAAAACTTGCCACATTCACATTAAAAGCTAAACCGTCAGACCAACTTAGACATCCTAGTGGAGCATTTCGCATTAAAAGCTACATGTTCTTCAGAAAATGTCATGTCTTTTCATACATGTCGTCTGTGAAATCAAATGTTTCTAGGCTTAGTTAAAGAAAGAGGCTCAAGGTTGCCTGTGTACTCCAAGCGCTTCTACACTACAGTCATAACGGGCGTTTGACAGTGTTTGCCAGAGAGCATCTGCATCTCTCGCTTTCACTCTGCTATTTTCTGCCTCTTCCTGTATGTCTCAATCTGTAAATTGATTTCTCTGTAAATCATCTGCTTCAGACACAATATGATCCAAGATTACTTAGAAATGACCATAATATCTCCTGCGGCCTCAGAAGCACAGGAAGACGAGAGCTTTCAGCAGAGCATGCATACGTAATTGCATTGTTATCTACTGATTTCTAGAGGATGTATAAGCTCGTTTGAAGTTTGGATGCTTCTACTAGCAAAGTATTTTGCGGACAGATAGAAAGAAAACACACAACGATATGTTTGGAGACAAGGGTACAGCACACCAACATCAAAACCTCATTCATTCATTTTCCTTTAGCTTAGTCTCTTTATTCATCAGGGGTCGCCACCGCGGAATGAACCACCAACTTATCCAGCATATGTTTTACACGGCGGATGCCCTTCCAGCTGCAACCCAGTACTGGGAAACATCCATACATACTTGTTCACACACAACAGACAGTGTTTTTCTATTGGTGTGACTCAGAAGAAAATCAGAAGACATTTTCTGTGTTTACACTAACCGGCCACTTTATTAGGTACACCTGTCCAACTGCTCGTTAACGCAAATTTTTAATCAGCCAATTACATGGCAGCAACTCAATGCATTTAGGCATGTAGACATGGTCAAGACATTCTGCTGCATCTTAAAGCGAGCATCAGAATGGGGAAGAAAGGGGATTTAAGTGACTTTGAACGTGGCATGGTTGTTGGTGCCAGACGGGCTGATCTTAGTATTTCAGAAAATGCTGGTCTACTGGGATTTTCACGCACAACCATCTCTAGGGTTTACAGAGAATGGTCTGAAAATGAGAAAACATCCAGTGAGTGGCAGTCCCGTTGAATGGAGAATGGCCAGACTGGTTCCAGCTGATAGAAAGGCAACAGTAACTCAAATAAGCACTCAGTACAACCAAGTGTGTGTGTGTGTATGTGTGTGTGTGTCTATGTGGTTGTGTGCATGCATGCATACGTGTGTGTGTGTGTGAGAGAGAGAGAGTGCATACATGTGTGCATTCATGTGTGTGTGTGTGTGTGTGTGTGTGTGTGTGTGTGTGTGTGTGTCTATGTGGTATGTGTGTGTGTGAGAGAGTAATAGGAATCCAGCGCCCCGGGTGTAAGTTGGCCTTTACAGTGACCCGAGTGCCGCTTTAACGGTCAGGAAACATCTGAGCTCCAAAAATCCTTCATCTTCAGCTTCAGCTGTGAAGAGAAACCTTACATGCTCTCTTTCAGGTCAGGTGCTAGAGACAAACACTCACAATCAAACACACCGGCACATCACACCGCATTCAAGAGCTGCTTTTACAGGGTCAGGAAATGCTAAACTACATTTCCTGAGTTGTTAACCAAGGTGTTTGACTTCCACATGCTAGAAAACAAGCGCGGCATGCATTTGTTTTAATTGTACACTTTAAAAATGTCAGTTGATCTGTTTGCGTATTTTGTGATTCACAAGTGATTTGGGTTTATTTACGGTTGTGAATTGCATTATGGGATGTTAATCTCTGCTCTGTACACTTTTGATGCTGAAAATTTAACTTCTAGAGTTTAACAAAGTGACTTTTATTGACATTAAAGCAGTTTGAAATAATAATATGATGTAATATAAAGAGAAATAAGACAGTAAAATAACAATAACTAATATTAATATTAATAACTAATACAAGGTTTTTGTAGCGTAATTTACAGCACCAATCAAGAAAATATAGTTTTAAACTATTAAAAATTTTCATAAAAGTCACTTTTTCGAACTTTTCAAGGTTAAAATGTGTTGGAAGCAAGAGCAAGGTCCCATAATGCAATTCATAAGATTAATAAATCAATTTCAAATAAAAACATGAATCACAAAATACAGAAAACCACTAATTTACAGCAATTTGTTTTAACATATTTTCTCCTTCTCTGATAGACAAGTCAATGGCTCATAATTATTTATTGTTGTTATCCAATGAGAAGATGCCGTGCTTAATTATTCATGAGATTTGGCATACCCACAGCTAAAGTAGTTCCGGCAGGTTTTGAGTGCATTACAGCTCTATCTGTCACTATGCCAACTGATTAAAGTTATTACACAGTAATAATAATCTAATCTAATCAGGCATTCAATAATGACGTTCACTAGCAATTTCAGAATTAAAATATTAATCACAGGAATCATACGATGCAAAAATGTCCTTTTCATGTATCCCAGGCATGAAATTTTATTTGAAATGGTCAAAAGAAGGAAAAAAAGAGTTGCACAACTGAGGGTGTAATTGGATTTGGACGTCTCAAAGCAAGAACATCTGCTTGGTGCATTTATAAACCTGACTTTTAGGTTGGTTTTGAACAAGAACTATAAAATATGTTTAACAAAAAATAAATATAAATAAATAAAAATATATTTTTTATTATAAAAATAATCATTTTTATTATAATAAAAATAATAAAAATTAAAGCTTCTAATAGAAAATATGTCAAAGTGGAAGATGAAATATTATTTTTATAAATTTGGTTTAAAAACTGGATAAAAAATAATACATATGTTATTTATAATAACAATACTAATGTCAATTTAGCAAAGAAATAGCTAGTAATAGCAATAGCAAAGAAAAACTATTAAATTTGACTTAAATAAAAACATATAATTAAACAAAAAAATGTAAAAAAAACTGAATATATATTTTTCATTTATTTTGTTAAAATTAAAAAAGAAACAAATAATAAATAAAGAATATCATCTATTAATCAACACATAGGTAGGTAAGATGGTATATTGAGTATTAAAAATACAACAAGATTAACATTTACACCTACAAGTTTTACACTTACAATTTACACTTACAAGGCTCTCACGATCACCAGCGATCTAACCACCAGAGATCGTGGAAAACATTCACACTCACATAAGACTACAAATCTGCTGGTAAATGGACTATAAGACCCAGTTATGCACCACACACACAACTGGTTCCTGATCCTGACTGATACAACCACACAGCTGATGCTGCTCAAGTACTGATTACTGATTACAGTACACACACACATATATATATATATAATATATATATATAATATATATACAGCTCACTTTGAGACACTCATTGCTGAGTCTTGTTATCTATTTAGTGACATTACAACGCATTTTCCTTGCCTTGCCTTCCATGTTTTGAACCTTTGCTTTGATTTGTTTGATCATTCCTGTATGCTGCCTGCCTTCTGACTATTTGCCTGCTATTTCGACTACGCCTCTTGATTGCTTTTGTACATTTGTTTGCCCCTGTGTTGACAACTGCTTATCTGACCTCACCAATAATCCTGCATGTGGATCTGCACCCCTGTTGTCAGTGTCACTTCCCTGGTTACATTGGCATGTAAAATAAAATAAATAAAACTAAGTATAAAACTAAAATACAATAGTAAATTGCTAAAGTAATACTAAAATAGATAACAATAAATAAAGACCAACACAAAAAGAAAGAAATAATAAAATAAATAAATCAGTAATGATGATAATAATGATAATAATAATAATAATAATAATAATAATAATAATAATAATAATAATAATAATAATATCAATATAACATATGCAATAATATAATATAATATAATATAATATAATATAATATAATATAATATAATATAATATAATATAATATAATATAATATAATATGCAATAATATAATATAATATGCAATAATATAATATAAAACAATATAGTATAATATATAATAATATGATATAATATAATAAATTATGATATAATATAATAAATTATAATATAATATGATCAATTATAATATAACATAACATAATATAACATAACATAATATAATATAACATAATATAATAAATTATTATATAATATGATAAATTTTAATATAATATAATATAATATAATATAATATAATATAATATAATATAATATAATATAATATAATATAATAATATAATATAATATAATATAATATAATATAATATAATAAAATATAATAAAATATAATATAATATAATATAATATAATATAATATAATGAAAAAACATGAAAAATTATATAATGACCCCTGTTTCATATTGACTTAATACAGGAAAGTTTTGAAAATAACTTTTTGAGCATAAAATTTGCTCCTGGTTCAGTCGGGAACACTTTCAACCCTTGAACACCCACAGAGTTTGACATTTCACAGAGTTTTAATGCCACCACAGCGGCGACTCAAAACTCCAGCCGCACGAAATTAAAAAAGTGAGTGATGTTGAAACCTGTAGTTTGTGGAAAAAAACGCTGCTTCCTTCCTTTAGGGAAAGAGCGGGAGATTTTGTGGCTCCAGAATCAAAGAAAGAAGCTTTGCTCTCTGATGTAATCAATCCTTTGTGGCTCTTTTTTGCCCCCAGAAACATCTGTGATTCAGCGGCTCTCCCACACCGAGCAAAACAGCAGAATCTGTCTAATCCTGAGAGTTGCTTAAAAACAGCTCACGATCCCGAGACTGAACCTGACTGATGTTTTAAAGAGGAGTAATGCGGACTAATGGACGAGGGCTTTACTTCTGCGTCATTCAGAGTCACGACTGAGCATCGGGGAAGTGGATTTAAAATCTGTTTGTTGAGTCGAAAAACAACTCCAATAAAGAAAAATTAGGACTTCAAAAAGCGTAAAAAAAAGGAAAAAAAAGAAAAGTGGAACAGAGGTGCAGAGATAAATCGGAAAATACTGACTTAAAAGATTAAGCAATAATTATTTATGTTATATTAATTTGTATGCTGTTATAGAATCACAATTATAGAGGTAATAAAAAATGAAAATGTATCAAATAAAAAATAAAACAAAATAAAATAAAATAAAACATTAAAATTTTAAATTTTAAAAATAACTAAACTTGGTAAATAATCATAATAACAATAACAACAATAATAATAATAATAATAACAATAATAATAATAATAATTATTATTATTATAATTATTATTTATATTATTATTGTTGTTATTATTATTATTATTATTATTGTTATTATTATTAATAATTACTAAGTTTAGTTATTCTTTAAAAAAATATTTGATAAAAAAATTGGATTCAAATCAAATCACAGCAATATTTATGTTGTCATAAAATCACAATTATGAAGGTGGCAAAAAAAATAAAATATATATTTTTTAAATAAATAAAATTTTAATGTAAAAAAATAATAATAAAATAAAAATAATAAATATTTAATAATAAATAATAAAAAAATAAAACAAAATTGAATTAAACAAAACAATAACATAAAATAAATGTAATAAAACAATTACACTAAGTTAATAATAATAAGATAATAGAATCAAGCAAAAAGAATAAATAAAATTAGAACCAAATAACATTACTTTTCCTTCAGCTAATAATACAATAATTAGGTGTATATATATATATATATATATATATATATATATATATATATATATATATATATATATATATATATATATATATATATATATATATATATATATGTGTGTGTATATGTGTGTGTGTGTGTGTGTGTGTGTGTGTGTGTGTGTGTGTGTGTGTGTGTGTGTGTGTGTGTGTGTGTCATTACACAATATTTATACTTTTTATACATAATAAATAAATAAAATGATTACATTTAACCAAATATAATATAATATAATATAATATAATATAATATAATATAATATAATATAATATAATATAATATAAAATAAAATAAAATAAAATAATATAATATAATAAAAAATAATATAATATAATATAATATAATATAATATAATATAATATAATATAATATAATATAAAATAAAATAATATAAAATAAAATAATATAATATAATATAATATAATATAATATAATATAATATAATATAATATAATATAATATAATATAATATCAAATTGTCTCAATCCCAGCCACATTATTTTTCAGTGACTGCTGATCCTTCAGAGAACAGCCATCGCTGAAAAATGCAGCTATGTATATGGCATTGCTAATGTGTTTAGCTCTTCCATTAAAGTGCCACTGTTATGCATAACGTGTTTAAAAGACATATAGGCAACACATAAGCCAGCGTTCCAGTTCAGACTTAATCCTGCAGGCTTTCAAAGGCCTTAACAGCATCAGGATTTCTCAATAATGCATCAAAAACACAAGGCCCCATAGGAAGCAGAGGCGTAATCAAAAAGTGGGAGTTGAAGAATTTCTAAATAGACTCCTATAAATAGCAGAGGAATGAAAAAAGAACGAGGGCATGGAGAAAGGATGAAGGATCAAATCCCTCAGAGGAGGCAGATAAAGGACGAGTGTTGCTTCACAACACCAAAATCCAAAACTGCAGATTTATGAGGCGCTTCGACCAGAGCAACTATTACAACATACTGTTGAAGTCTGAATCATTATGCCTTCTGAATGATTAGCCCCCCTGTATATATACTATATTTTTCCACAATTTTTATTATTATTTTTTGTTTTAAATATGCATTGTAAAACACATTGCAAAAATAAAGAAAAGGGACAACATAAACATGTAACAATAAGCAAATACACTGAAGAGTATGAGCGAAAATAAAAATAAATCAATAAAATTGATTAAAAATGAATTAGGGCGACGCGGTGGCGCAGTAGGTAGTGCTCTGGTAGGTCACTGGTTCAAGCTGCGGCTGGGTCATTTGGCGTTTCTGAGTGGAGTTTGCATGTTCTGCCTACGTTTGCGTGGGTTTCCTCCGGGTGCTTCAGTTTCCCACACAGTCCAAAGACATGTGGTACAGGTGAACTGGGTCGGCTAAAGTTGTCTGTAGTGTATGAGTGTGAGTGAGTGTGTATCAATGTTTCCCAGAGATGGGGTGTAGCTGGAAGGGCATCCGCTCCGCAAAACATATGCTAGATAAGTTAGTGGTTCATTCCGCTGTGGCGACGTCAGATGAGACTAAGCTGAAAAGAAAATGAATGAATGAATAAATAATATGAATACAACATTATTTATTTATTTGTTTGTTTTTATTGTTAATTGAATAATTATAAAAAATATGAATTTATTATTTGTTTGTTTGACTGTTATTTGTTTATGCATTTGTTTTTATAATTTATACATTTTATTATTATTTATCTATTTTATATTTTTATTATTATTTTTTATTATAAGTTATTTTTATTATTTTTATTATATTTTTATATACATTATACATGTTATTATTATTATTATTATTATTATTATTATTATTATTATTATTATTATTATTATTATTATTTAATATTTTTATTATCATTTTATTTTTTATTATTCATTATTTTTATTATTTTATTATATTTTATATACATTATACATTTTATTATTATTATTTATTTATTTTATATTTTAATATTATTTATATATTTTTATTTGTTGTATTATCAATTTTTTAATTTTTAATTTTTATTTTTAGTATTATGTTTTATATTAACTTATCTGTTTGTCTTTATGGCAATTTCTTATTAACCTAAACACATTGTAAAACACAAATTACTTTAAAATAAACCTTAATATTCTTAAAATTAAATCTATTGTAAATTCTATTGTAAATGTTTTATAAGCAATAATTTATGCCATATTCAGTACAGTATGACCCCGAATGTAGAAGCAGGTCAGAGGTCAGTGTGTGTGTGTGTGTGTGTGTGTGTGTGTGTGTGTGTGTGTGTGTGTGTGTGTGTGTGTGTGTGTGTGTGTGTGTGTGTGTGTGTCACTTCACACTCAGCAGAGTCCAGAAAGAGCTTCATTCATCACACACACACGTACACACACACACACACACACACGCACACACACACACACACACACACACACACACACACACACACACACTGCTTGGGCGTTTAGGAGAGATCCTGTGCACGGGTCGATACTGATCCCACAGTGCTGAAGCTGTTTCTGGGGATTAGCTGGAAATCTGCGCTGCCTATCAGAGTGATGAATACAGCCGTGTGTGTGTGTGTGTGTGTGTGTGTGTGTGTGTGTGTGTCAGAAACACCTGTCCTTACAGATAAGCACCACAAGACAAGCAGAGCATGAGAAACACACACAGACACACACACCTGCAGATCACTAATTCCAGATCAGATCTACAGTACATACACACACACACACACACACGCAAACACACACACACACATGCAAACACACACACACACACACACACAAACACACACACTTGCAGTTCACTGACTTCAGACCAGATCTACAGTAAAAACACACATACACACACACACACACTACACCTGTAGCTCACTGACTACAAATCAGACTTACAGAGCGCACACAAACATGCACGTGCACACACTAACACATACACACACACACACTTGCAGCTCACAGACTTCAAATCAGACAGTGCGCGCACACATACACACATAAACACTCACAAACACGTAGCTCTGAGTAAAAACAATTTTACAACACACACACACACACACACACACGCATACATAAACACAACGCACACACACACATATTACACCTGCAGCTCACTGACTTCAAATCAGACAGTGCGCGCACACATACACACATAAACACTCACAAACACGTAGCTCTGAGTAAAAAACTATTTTACAACACACACACACACACACACACACACACACACACACACACAAACAACACCTGTATCTCACTGACTACAAATTAAACCTGCAGCGCGCACACACACCCACACACACACACACACTTTCACCTCACTGACTCCAGCTAATTTTATGATCCAATATAATACCCATAAAGCAACAGGTCACGCAGCCACATCACTGAATCAAACCACCACGTCAGTATGCTAATTACCAATTAATGCTAATGCAGTCGGCCGCGAGTGTAAACACATTATAAATTTAAGAGCAGAACATACCTAATTAATAACAGGACTGTAAATGGCTTGGATTTCATCAACAACCCAGCCAAACTTTCGCGTTTAAAAGCGACGCATGATCTAATATGCAGAGCCATATACGCACGCAGACTGGGCATTTCAGATTTATTAATGCCATTGATGAAGTATTAATGACTCGGCTCACTATTAATGAAACTCCTCCTGTTCCTCTGGCCCAAAACAGCATCTATAATCAGCGTTCTGCCCAGATCCAGAGGCGCAATTAACAGTCTGTCAGTGTTACAGGCCACTAATGTTCATTAAAGCTGGCCGGGCTTTCTGATTCAACACTCATTCCCTAATAAGTGGACATCTTTGGAGTGAATAAAAACACACGTGAGGTTTCTTGACTGCTTAAAGTGCACCTATTATGCCACAATCACTTTTATAATTGGTTTAGACAAAGTTATGAAAACAGTGTGTGAATAACCAGCTTATAATGGTAAACATTAATTAATTAATATAATTAATACAACACAATTGATGAAAACAGTATGCAGAAACACTTTGATTGACATTCTCCCTTTGTATGTGTTATCCGAGGGGAAAGCCCCGCCCATTAGTTAGTTAGTTAGTTAGTTAGTTAGTTAGTTAGTTAGTTAGTTAGTTAGTTAGTTAGTTAGTTAGTTAGTTAGTTAGTTAGTTAGTTAGTTAGTTAGTTAGTTAGTTAGTTGGTTGGTTGGTTGGTTGGTTAGTTAGTTAGTTAGTTGGTTAGTTAGTTGGTTAGTTAGTTAACTAAATTTATAGTGTGGAACGCTGCATATTACAGTGTAGTTAATTCCCAGCAGTGACAGGATGTCAACATGACATCACACCGTAAAAAATGCAGGTTTCCACACAATTCATTCATGTTGTCCCATTACAAATCGGTTCAGTTACTTAACAACTTAAGTTAACAAATTCAAGTGAATTGAACATAAAACAATTAGGTTGTCTCAAAAAAAAAAAACTCAAATTGTTTTGTTTCACCTCATTTTAAATGAGTAGTTTGAACAAGCAGCACAAATCATTCTTTCAGTGCAGATTGTGCAAGTGTTCCAATTTTAAAAGTTGTTCACGTGTTGATTTGTTTGTTTGTTTGCTTGTTTATAGAAGATTAAATAACTAAACAGTTACTAAAAAGGACTTATTTGTTTGTAAAATAAAATCATTTATGTGCTGTTAGTTAATTAATTTAGTTAGTAAGTTAGTAAGTTGCTGCTTGTTTAAAATACTTATGTAAAGTGAGCTGAAACACAATTGCTTAGATCTTTAAGGGAAAACCTAATAGTTTTATGTTCAATCCAATTAAGTTTGTTAAGTTAACTTAATGGATTTTTGTTAGGACTACCTGAATTAATTGTGTGGAACGCTGCATTTTACAGGTACATACAGGTTTCCACACAATTCATTCATGTCCCAACAAAAATCGATTCAGTTAACTTGACAAATTTAAGTCAAATGAACATAAAACAATTAGGTTGTTCCCCAAAAAAAACTCAAATTGTGTTGTTTTAGCTCATTATTTATAAGTAGTTTGAACAAGCAGCACAAATCATTGTTTCAGTGCAGATTGACGTTGTACCACAATGTCGTGGGGCATTGCATTTTCTTAGGAAATGAAAATTGGGTTGACGTCAGGCCGACATCAATGTCCAACGTCTGACAGATGTTGCAGTTTGGGTACTTTCGAACGCAACTTAAAAATAACAAAATATCAATGTCTAATGATGTTACAGCTTGACGTTGTGTGGACGTTACCTGTATGACATCTATCAGACGTTGGATTTTGGTTGCCATGCGTGATGAATAAATATCAGTATTTGATGTCAATATGACATTGGTTTAAGATGTTGATTTGGTTGATTTTGGTTGCTAGATGTTGGATTTTAGTCACTTTACAACACATCCCAAAGACATGGACTGCTCACACAGACTCAGTGCTGAGGAAGGCACAACAACGCCTCTTCTTAACAAGCCCCCACATCCTCCGCTCATTCTACACCTTCACTGTGGAGAGCATCCTGTCTGGCTGTATCATCACCTGGTATGGAAATAGCACCAGCAGCAATCGCAAAGGCCTACAAACGATAGTGCGAACTGCTGGACTCGTAGTAGGAGGTGAGCTTCCCTCCTTCCAGGACATTTACACCAGGCGGTAAATGAGGAATGCCAAGAGAATCATTAGCGACTCCAGCCACCCAAGCCATAGACTTTTCTCTCTGCTACCCTCAGGCAGACGGTTCCGCAGCATCCGGTCACGCACCAGCCGACTGAAGGAAAGTTTCTTCCCTCAGACTATCAGGCTGATGAACACTTAACCCACCCCACACAAACTCTTCCATACCCCTCACTGCACACCATCAATATGTAGCATGCACTGCACTTTAACCAATCCATACTTGGAACAATACTGCCTACAACTACGTGGACACCTATTCATTGTACATATCGCTGTCAATTTCACATTGTCCTGTTTTTTGTTTTTGTTTTTTTTTTTTTTTTTTTTTGGGGGGGGGGGGGGGGGTATACTGTAGTATTTTGTACTGTCGTTGTATTTGCACTGTCATTGTATTTGCTCTGTCTGTATTTTGTACTGTCTGGAGCCAGCACCTAAGCTTTTCACTCATCACAGCACACGTGCAGCTGATGATATGGAAAAAAAAAAAAAATCAACGCCATTTCACATTGTTATTGGACGTCAAAATAACATTGTTCTTAGATGCTGACGACTTAAATCTAACCTAAAATTAATGTCTTATGACATTGGGTGTCTGCTGGGTTAATTTGCTAGTTAATCACTCTCTCGATTCATTAATAAAGCAACACATTTATACAAAATAAAAAAAGTAAATGAAACCACCCTGGGTCTTCTAAGGACACGGCAAAGTTCATTTACACCACACGTCATCGTTTCTGTTCGCACTACATGCAAATCCAGAGCTCTGAAATTAACCTTTACATAACCTGTGAATATGCAGTCCTGCTCTGCACTGTACGCCTTCATTATGACATTTCAAAAACTGTATAATTAGTGTGCGCTGTAAGGAGCAGCTCTTCCAGCCCATTACAGTGGCGGTTTGGAGAGTCTGACCCGTCTAATTAAGAGCTGAACCCCCTGAAGCAAACCATAACAAAAGGTTAAGAAGCAGATACTAAACAGCTCTAATGCAAACGATTACATAAGGAATAATTCAGAGACCATAGGAGCAGATCGCAAGTTCACAGATCAAAGTGATTTCAGAAAGTTTTGATCTAAAATCTTCAGGTTTATCTTTCCAAAATACAACAGTCTGTGATCATTTCTGCTGGTAGTGACTTCAAACGAAGCAGACTTTTACAATTCATGTTCATTTTCAAACATCAACAGGCTAAAAAAACTGAAAAGTTATTTCATTCCTAATTCAAACTATAAATATTCAGTTTTAAAAATAGTTTTCTGCTACTTTCAGAATCGTTTAGCTTCACTGCACAAAGATTCATTTGCAGTTCAGTTTTCTGAACCAGTTTAAATAACATTTTGCTTTCAGTGATTCACTTTCTGAACCAGTTCAAACAACAACAAATAATTCATTGCAAAACCGCACTAGTAACACGTACTAGTTGCACAGATATTCATCTATTTGTTCAAATTCATTCTCAAAGATTCATTTTTTTCTGAAATGATAGGCATTCATTCAAAACCACCACAACAACAAAGATTCTGAATGAGTTCAAACCAAAATATTCACTCCTAAAAACAAATATTTAGAATTCAGTAAATGTGCAAGTTTCTAAACCAGTTCAGAGTACAAAAAGATTCGCTCTCAATGAGTCATTTTGTTAGAATAGGTTCAAACAATTGAATCAGAGCCATTAAAACAACACAATCATTCAACAAAATTGACTCATTAGGTAAAAACTCATTCAGCAAATCTATGCACCAGTTCAAAGTAGCAAAGGATTCGCTCTCAAGGAGTCATTTTCTTTTTAGAATCGGTTCAAACTATTGATTCAAAACCACTAGAACAACAAAATCATTCAACAGAACTGACTCAGTCAGAAAAACTCATTCAGCAATGATTCTCAGTGATTCTTTTTTTTTAGTATTGACTCAAAAAAATTGATTCAAAACCACTAGAACAACACAATCATTCAACAAAACTGACTCCTTCTGTAAAACTCATTCAACAAGTCTATAAACCAGTTCAAAGTAGCAAAGGAATTGCTCTCTAGAAGTCATTTTCTTTTTAGAATTGGTTCAAACTATTGATTCAAACACACTCGAACAACAAAATCATTCAACAGAACTGACTTATTTAGTAAAACCTGCAAGTTTCTAAACCAGTTCAAAGTACACACAAAAGATTCACTCACAACTCACAAGCATTGGTTCAAACAACAGATTCAAAATCAATAGGACAACACAATTCGTCAACAGAACTGACTCATTCAGTAAAACTTGCAAGTTTATAAATCAGTCCAAAGTAAAAGATACATTCTCAATGATTCGTTTATTTAGAATTAGTTTGAACAATTGATTCAAATCCAACAGAAAAACATGTTTCAACAGAACTGACTCTAAATAACTACTTCTTCAGTTCAAACTACTAAAATATTCACTCTTAATGATTTTTATTAAATCAGTTCAATCAACTGATTCAAAACCACAACCAAATTTGTCAACAAAACTGACTCATTCAGTAAAACTTGTAAGTTCATAAACCAATGCAAAATACCAAAAACAAACATAAATCTTAATGATTCTTTTAGAGTTGGTTCACACAATTGATTCAAATCCAATTGATTAGCAGTCTTTAACAGACCTGACTCATTCAGTGAAATATGCAAGTTTATAAACCAGTTCAAACCACTAAAAGATTCTCTCTAAATGAATCATTTCTTTAGAGTCGGTTCAAACAATTGGTTCAAAACCATTAGAACAACAAAATCTGTCAACAGAACATACTCATTCAGTAAAACCCATTCAGCAAGTATATAAACCATATTTAACTACCAAAAGTTCACTCTCAATGATTCCTTTTTTAAGAATAGGTTCAAACAATTAATTAAAAACCACTAGAACAACAAAATCCTTCAACAGAACTGATTCATTCAGTAAAACCTGCAACTTTATAAACCAATTTAAAGTATCAAATGATTCACTCTCAATTATTCCTTTTTTTTAAGAATAGGTTCAAGCAATTGATTCAAAACTACTTGAACAACAGCAGAACTGACTTTCTGTGATTTATTTTTAGAAACAGTTAAAACAAATGACTCAAAGGCACAGAATAATTTTGTTCAACAAATGAACATTACTTGATAAGCAAGCAACTTTTTCCAGTACACAAAGACGTCAAGTGTTCTAAATCAAAAACAACTCATTAAAATCAATGAAATCAAATGAACGATTCATTCATAGACTGCAAAATATCACATTTACTAAAAGTCAAAATCTTTATTTCACATTATTCTTTTCCAACAGCTGTTTATTAGCAAAAAGCCCCGGAGTAAACAGAAGTGCAAACATGGACACTTCCAGTTGTGTGATCTATAAAAAACAAACTTGACGGGAGATTATGCGCAGCTGTAAATAAACCCAAAGGAACATTTAATTTAAATATAGATTTTATTGAACCACTTGTCATCATATGAACATCATATAAATCATTAATAAATAAATAAAAAGTCCAATATATTAAGCAGTTATCATTTGATGGTTTATGCAATCACATCACAGCTTCATTTTAGCAACAAACTGTACCGATCCGCCCTATACACCAGGCCTGCACACACACCAATCCCCCTCAATGGGGTATATGCCGAGCTAGTGCTGTTCCCATGCTGATAAACTTCCGGTGACCAGTTATTGTGAACTTTTTTCCATTTTATACGGTTCCTTTTACAGGATCGATGTTGTAATTTTATTAAAATACATCCAGTTAAATAAACTTTGAAAATTATTTAGTTGCTCAAGCATAAAAT
The DNA here is from genome assembly GCF_052040795.2 of Danio rerio. Classification (NCBI taxonomy): domain Eukaryota; kingdom Metazoa; phylum Chordata; class Actinopteri; order Cypriniformes; family Danionidae; genus Danio; species Danio rerio. The sequence continues at coordinate 3,396,400 of NC_141021.1, read as the reverse complement.
GGGAGAAAAAGCTGTTTACTCGCATGCTCCCGTCAGAATCGGCAGGCTAGCGCAGAAGCTCCATTGAATATACTGGAGTAAAATAAATGGTCATATTATAAAGACATGGAGGTGGAAAATGTAATGTAATGCAGGGCTTGCATAATCTTGCATAATCTGAGGCCCACTGTAAATCGGACAACACTCAGCTAGTGGAGATCGCTGATTTTTAAAGAAAACAGACCTTAAACGCACCGGTTTATGCATTGGCATTCAATTCGTCGGAAGCACTTAACCCAGGTTACTGGCAAATTAAAAGTCCTACTAGCATGCTTCGGCATATACCCTATTCGCCTTTTGCACACAAAACTCGATTAACTTTTTCCCAGGCCTCCGAAAGCCAAAAATCACCTCTGGTTCCACCTTCAGCAACTTCCTCTGAAAATTAGTTGGCCACAGTTGGCCCCAGATTTTAAAGCGAACCGCTTTCCACTCACCGTCAAACTTTTTGTGTCTGGAGGTGAATGTTGTGCGTATGTTCCTGCTGCTGTCGTCCACCAGCCTCTCGAAGTCCAGCTTGCTCTGCTGTCCGAGCTGATCCTCTATGTCTGAAGTACAGCAGGTGTATCCTTGAGCACAGACCCGCAGATGCTCACCTGGGGGACGAGAAAAGGACATCTTTCACACACCGCTAATCAAACACGCTTCATTACGCCGTCGCTCCGTTCCCAAAGCGCCGACAGAATTAATGGTGCGCTGCACCACTGGATCTGACATCTTTAATTACGTCAAAGCGGCAGATGGATGATTGAGAGCCGGCTTTAAACTGAATTTACAGCATTACTTCAATACATCGTCATCAGTGAAACAACTCTTTAAAGATGTTATTTGATTTTGTTCTAACTCCAAAAATAATAATGAAGAATATGCTAATCAGTGGGCATCACAGTGGAGCCGTGGGCAGCACAATCGCCAGCAAGAAGGTCACCTGTTCAAGCCGTGACTGGGTTAGTTGGCATTTCTGTGTGGAGTTTGCATGCGTGTGTTTTCCTCCTCTAGTTTCCCCCCACAGTCCAAACACATGCTCTATACTGTAGGTGAATTGAAGAAACTAAATTGGACATAGTGCGTGAGTGTGTGTGTGAATGAGTGTGTATACTGTAGATGTTTCCCAGAACTGGAAGGGCATCCGCTGCGTAAAACATATGCAGGAATAGTTGTTGGTTCATTCTGCTGTCGCGATCCCTGATAAAAAAGTGACTAAGCCGAAGGTAAATGAAGGAATGAAAGAATGAATATTCAAAAAAAAATTCAATAAATATATATATATATATATATATATATATATATATACAGTGCTTAATTTGTGTACTGCGAGGTCCCGGAACAGATTGAGGTAACAGATCCAGCATGTTTCCCAAGGATGTAGAGGTGTCGCGCATGAAAGTGGAAAGTGTGTGTGTGCGTGTTTGGTGGGTTGGGTTGGGGTTTGGTGGGGCGATGGACGGCGGAGGGTGGTGGCAGGGGACAGTGAAAAGAGTCGGAGAGTCATAATAAAAGCAGTTTTTAAAAACATTTTTAAGATAAAAATCATCATTTAACATATGTGTGTGTGTGTGTGTGTGTGTGTGTGTGTGTGTGTGTGTGTGTGTGTGTGTGTGTGTGTGTGTATATATATATATATATTATAAATATATATTTATTTATTTTTTTATTTATTAATATTTTTTTTGTAATTATGTATATGTTTAATGATAATATTTATTCTAAAAATGTTTTTAAAAACTGTTTTATTCCAGCCAAACTAAAACTAGTCAGATAAAAAAAGAAAATTCTAATAAGAAATACTGTAAGAATTTATAAAGAAAAAGAAAATTATATATATATATATATACATACATACATACATACATACATACATACATATATAGTCAGAATTAATGGAGATGTTTTTCAACACATTTCAGCAGTAAATATTTTTAATAACACATCTCTAATAACTGATTTATTTGATCTTTTCCATGATGACAGTAAATAATATTTGACTAGACATTTATCAAGACTCTTCTATACAGCTAAAGTGACATTTAAGGGCTTAACTAGATTAATTAGGTTAAATAATTTGACCTTAAAATGGCTTTAAAAAATTAAAAACTGCTTTTATTTTAGCTGAAATGAAACAATTAAGACTTTTTCCAGAAGAAAAAATATCATCAGACGTACTGTGAAAATTTTCCCGCTCTGTTAAATATATATATATATATATATATATATATATATATATATATATATATATATATATATATATATATATATATATATATATATATATATATATATATATATAGTATACCATACCACGCTCGCTCTGTTTTGTTAATACTATCCCAGAATTTAAATCTTTACTCAAAACGCACTTGTTTTCTGAATGTTACACTTCTGATTTGATAAACTGACCACTTTGTTTGATCACCTGTGCTCTGCATATTTGTCCCCCAGGTCTTGTTATGTATTTCCAGTTATATTTGACTTCCTGTATGTTTGTGAACCTATAATGTTGACTTTATTTGAGTACTGTTTCTTTCCATGTCTTCTCGTATCGCTTTTTGCTACATTCTTTGTAAACTGTCCTTGAGCTCTAGAAAGGTGCCAAATAAATAAAAATTTATTATTATTATTACTATTGTATATATTTTCCAGGTGCAACAGTACTATCGTCCATTTTAATTGAGGTTTACAGAAGAGATTTCTGAAATGCCCTTCAGTGTAACTATACAAAAAAATTATTATTTATTTCACATTAATTTATTATGTTTTACTTTTTATTTAAAAGCTTAAGTTGGCCACTTTTATGTAATACCAAATGGAATAGTTGTCAGTTCATTCCGCGGTGGCGAACCCTGATGAATCAGAGACTAAGCTAAAGAAAATTTATGAATTTCTACTCTCCTAAATACATGGAAAATAAACAAATAACCCATCTTTAAACTTCCTCTGAGCTTGTGTTTTCTTTTCTTTCGTTTTTTTTTTTTTTTTTTTTTTTTGCAGTTAGATGAGCTTTTTTACTGTGAACATGTAGGAAAGTTGTCAGAATGTCAGTGTGAAAACGGATTTGCCATGTATTTTTGAGGCTTGGTGCTTGACAGGGTACATTATATTATAATATGTTCGACGTGATGTTTTATATAGTTTGCCTGTGGGGAGAAAAGTCGAAACCAAGTTCAGCTCAGCATGAGAAAGCATATTACTTCCATAGTGTGAAGGCTTTTTTTTAGAGAGAGAGAGAACCTGGATTTTCTGGAAGAGCTAAAGTGAAATACTTTTACAATTTATTTTGTTTAGAAATAATTTATTTTATTAGATCTTTATTTATTTTTTAACTTAAAAATAAAATTTAATTTTTTTATAAGTTCCACATATTACATATTTGAATAGCTTTATAGTATAATAATAGGATTAATAATAATAATAATAATAATAATAATAATAATAATAATAATAATAATAACAGTAATAATAATTTTATTTTTATTTATTTTATTTGTACACATTTTTGTCAATTTTTTAATTATTTTAGTACTATTTTAATTTAAAAAATTATTTCAATAGTTTATATTACATATTACAGAAACAACAGCGTTTAAATGTCCAAATCACTGCTTTTTTGTTGGGTTGTTGTTGTTGTTTTCCACCAGATTCCCATGAGCACCAACTTGCTTTAACAACCCACCTGCAAACGAATTACATTTTTACAGTATAAATGGCATGGCTCCAGTCAATCTGTCCAGTTTGCATTCTGCACCTGTCCATCCGCACCATCTGTCCAGCTCAGCATTAAACCGGCCTTCCCATTGCAACTTAACCAGAAAAAAAAAAAAAAATCTCCCAACACCTGCTAGATTAAACCTACTGCCACACAGGGTCAACACTGCAGCGCCTACTAAAACCACCGCCAAAGTGATTCTGGCACGTGCAGAACAAAATGCATGGAGAAAATGCCAAAACTACAGCCTAATGACACATTTAAAATCAACTCTGACTCTGGCGAGGAATCATTAGCCGCTCGCGCCGAGCAGAAACCATAAACAGGAGTGCGCTGATGATAACAAGACCTCTTTCCTTCCACTAGCACTGAATGTGGAAACTCATATCAGACCATTATACACAGAGCAGACGCTTATTTTCCCATACATATCGACTTCTGAGAATATTTTCAGGCCTTTGTGCGATTTTAATTTGTGATTGCGTCTTGTGTGCGTGTAAATGTAATGAGTGAGAAATTGTGCAATTTATGAACAGGCCCGTATCTCTGCATGAATAATAGGGAAATAGAGGTTATAAGGCTCTGTGTTCATTGTTGTACGTTTCTCATATTAAAGTTCAATCATATTTGAGTTTCGTCAAACATTACGTGTGCTTTTATTATCTTGAATCGGTTGGTCAGGGGTGTTTCTGAATATTACTGTGGCTTAGAGATGTTTTTTTTTTGTTGTTTTTTTTTTCTGCATGGAAAATTAACATGATAAATGAGATCTCTGTAATAGCTTAAATGTTTTTCCAAGATGGGAATGACTATACATGGAGAATACATTTAAATGGCTTTACTATTAATGCATGTCAAAGGATTGTATACTATTCGTTTGTTTTTCCCAAATACCAGACTATTCCAAAAGTGTTTTTGCTCATTAATACAGCATTTATTAGTGCAATAAAAAAGAAATAAAATGTAATAATAATAAATAAATATTTTTATAATAATAATAATAATAATAATAATAATAATAATAATAATAATAATAATTGTTTATAGAAATGTATTAAAATTAATATTAATATCAACAATAATAACTCTTTGTTTGGTTTTTTAATACCAGACTAATCCAAAAGTGTTTTTAAACATCTTTAAGGTTTTTTCGCTCAACAAAGCAGCATTTATTAGAATCAAAGTTCAATAAAAATTTTAAAGAAAAAATTAATAATAATATATTTTTTTTAATTTAATAAAAATAATAATATTTTTTTAGAAATTTAACAATAATAATAATAATAATAATAATAATAATAATAATTATAATAATAATCATCATCATCATAATCATAATCATAATCATAGTAATAAATATGTGTTTTTGATAATAAAAGGTGCATTTATTAGATTAAAAGTACAATAAAACTTAATTCAAATTTTTAAATAATAAAATAAATTTAACCAAGTGTCATTTATTAGATTTAAAGTACATTAAATTCCAAATAAAAAGTGTAAAAACATAAAGAAATTAAAACAAAATACAGTTTATTACATTAAAAGTACAATAAAAACTATACAAAATAGTTAAATAATTTTATTAAAACAAATGTAATTTCAAAGACAAAAATTACAATAAAAGCCAAAAAAAAAAAAAAACTTGAATAATAATTTAATGAAATCAAATGTCATTTATTAGATTAAAAGTACAATACATACTAAATACAAATTTATGAAATAATAATTAAACAAAAACACTTCATTTATTTGATTAAAAGTAAAATAAAATCTAAATAAAACTGTAAAATAATAATGTATCTAAAGCAAATGTCATGTATTAAATAAAAGTACAATAAAAACTAAATAAAAATGTGAAATAAGAATTATTTTAAAACAAATGTCAGTATTAGATTAAAAGCATAATTTCATAGAGTAAAATAATAATTAAATGCAAGCAAATGACATTCATTAGATTAAAAAAATAAATAAAAATGTAAATGTCATTGAGAAATGTAATTTCTCAGAAATTGTACAATAAGAATTCAATTAAAGCAAGTGTCATTTATTAGATTAAAAGTACAATAAAAACTAAATTAAAAAGTGCTAAATAATAATTAAATTAAAACAAATTATTAAATATAATTTTAAGATTAAAAGTACAATAAAATAAAAAAGCAAAACAATAATTCAATTCAAAACAGAAGTTTTCACTTTTAATATATTCCAAGGAGTAAATTATTATTTTGATTAAACATGGAATTCTGTGTCACATTAACCTTCAGAAATCACTCTGGTATGCTCAAAAATGCTTAATTAAAATAAACTTTTGTTTAAATTTATTTTTTAATGACAAATTAAATTTTTTGGTTCTTCTTTGTAATTAAAGGTCAAGAACAGCATTTTTGAATTTACCATGATGCCTTCATTGTAGATTTTTTGTTTAATTTTAGGCATTTAAAAAAGTTTTAGTACAAATAAAAAAATTAATAATATTAATGATATTAATGTGATGGATGGATGGATGGATGGATGGATGGATGGATGGATGGATGGATGGAGGGATGTATGGACTAAGCCAGATATCTTAAACTCAATTAAATCTAATGTTGATATTATTATTATTATTATTATTATTATTATTATTATTATTATTATTATAAGTTTTGTACTTCTACAATACAACAATGATTAAATAATCCCTATTTCTTATTTCATCAATGAAATTTTAGGAGAAACATGACAAGACTTAAAGAAAGGCGAACCCAAATAAGAACAAAGCAGCAGCATCTGAGCTCTGGAATCTACATCAGGTCAGCAGAATCCACCGACTGTACGCCAACAGCTGGCTGATGTCACGGATGATGACAGACCAGGCCCTCATATTTCATCTCAGAGACATGTAAGTAATTCATGAGGAAGAATCAACTGCAGAAAAGTCTGTCATCTCTCAAACACACACACACACATACACACACACACACACACGCACGCACGCACGCACGCACACACACATTTGTACATCTTTATGGGGACATCCTATAGACAATTTTTTATCCTGTACAGACTTTATATCATATGTTTATTTTAAACTATTTTAAGGGGCGGCACAGTGGCACAATGGTTAGCACTATGGCCTCACAGCAAGAAGGTCACTGGTTCAAGTCCTAAAATATCCCTTATTTTCACATCTCAATGTTCAGGTATGATACACACACACACACACACACACACATTGGCTTCAGCCCAAAGTGTTTTAAAGCGTGTGGAGGTGAGGTCACGATGAGCGTGAGGTTTGCACAAAGCGTTCAGTTCTTCATTTACGCTCATTTTCTCTCTCTCTCTGGTGTGTTTCTGCACAGATGTGGCGGATCGTTCTGGATCGTTATCTCCGGAACCTGGAGCTGAAGCACTGCATTGTAATTAGCTGGAAATGCTGACGATGAGCCGATGCTGCTGCTGGTGTTCAGATGATGAAGAGATAAAGTCCATTTACTACAGACAGATGAGAAGAAGAGTCCTGCTGGAGCAACACAAAGAAGACCTTCACATAAGTGAAAAAAGGGTGACACGGTGACTCAGTGGTTAGTACTGTTGCCTTAAGGTCAATGGTTCGAGTCCCAGCAGAGTCATTTGGCATTTCTCTGTGGAGTTTGCATGTTCTCCCTGTGTTGGCATCGGTTTCCTCGGGTTTCCGCCACAGTTTAAACACATGCGCTATGAAAGAATTGGATGATCTAAACTAGCCGTAGTGTATGAGTGTATGTGAGTGTGTTTGCATGTTTCCTAGTTCTGGGTTGCAGCTGCATAATACATATGCTGGAATAGTTGGTGATTCATCCCACTGTGGCGGCTTCTGAAATAGAGACTAAGCCGAATAAAAATGAATAAATGAATATCTGTATTTGGATTATGTAGAACTGCTGTGGTGATCTGATCAGATGAACTTATCCCTGATTGGTCAGATGGTTTACTGTGATCTGATTAGTCAGATGAACTAGTCCCTGATTGGTCAGATGGTAATCCTGTGATTATATTAGTCAGATGATCCAGTCAGAGACTGGACAGATGGTCCTACTTTGATCTGATTGGTCAAATAGACCAGTCGGTGATTGGTCAGATGGTCATACTGTGATCTGATTGGTCGGATGAACCAGTCTGTAACTGGTCATTTTGTTCTATTGGGATCTGATTAGTTAAACAAACTTGTCAGTGATTGTCTAGAGGATCCTACTGTGTTTTGATTGGTCGGATGAATCAGTCCCTGATTAGTCAGATGGTAATAATGTGATTGACTTGGTCAGATGATCCAGTCAGTGATTGAACAGGTTCTACTGTGATTTGATTCGTTGGATAAACCAGTCTGTGATTGGTCAGATGGCAATACTGTGATTGAATTGGTCAAATGACCCAGTGGGTGATTGGTTAGATGGTCATACTGTGATCTGATTGGTCGGATGAATCAGTCACTGATTAATCAGATGGTAATACTGTGATTGAATTGGTCAGATGATCCAGTCAGTGACTGAAAAGGTTCTACTGTGATCTGATTGGTTGGATGAACCAGTCTGTGATTGGTCTGCCTTCTTTATATAGGTATCACAACCCTGACATAAAATACTGTATACTGCAAAGTTTTACCCTGTTCAGTAATACAAATACTAGCATTTTCAATAAATATTCAGACATCCTATCTAACTTCACGCTTAATCCACTCTTATTTAGTTCCAATAAAAGCAAATGTCAAATCCAACGTATCATTTTACATCAGCAAAGCCTCATATCAGTCGTTCTGGATTTGAGGAGTGACGCGACGCATGTGTGCATATCAAAATAGCACTAATCAGATTAAAGATACATTTAAAATATGGTGATTACAAGAGGGATTACATCCATTTTAAAACAAAAGACTTCTGCTCATGCATTAACTCCAACTCCATCTGTGCTGCCGTCAAAAATAAATCAATAAACCAACAAAAGCAATGAATCATTATTATTGACACCCAAAATGAATTCGGTGACTCAAGATTTTGAAATAATCTTCAATATTGAATGAAAAAAGAAAAAAGTTTATAGCGCAAACGCTGCTGGGTTCTGTCTGTATTCAAATATCGAGTCTGATGACAAGTCTGGCAGTAAGATGAACTGCTGCGGTACAGCACTGTCATGTTAACTAATGAAGAGGATCTGCTGGATGTTTTCATCTTTGCAGCTCCAGCTCCCATTATTAACCAAGCAGACAGCAAAAAAAGAGCTCCATTCACCTAGACTATGAGCGTCAGCTGGATTCTGAGAGGCTGTTTGTTGAACATCAAGGTCTACATGACCACAGGTACAGTACATCATGCTATCTTTTATTCATTGGCATGTTTCACTTGTATTTATGCAAGATTTGCTGCATCATGCTGGTCTGGAGATGCACAGATGTGGAGTATTATTAATTTATTATTAATGCCACTCATAGTTTGGGTTCAGACGATAAACAATACCTGTTTTCAGCATAGGTTTATTTTGGTCAGATGGTCTGCTACATGTTTTGGTCAGATGACCAGTCTGTGATTGAACAGATAATCCTACTGTGATCTGATCAGATGAACTTGTCCCTGATTGGTCAGATTGTTTACTGTGATCTGATTAGTCAGATGAACTAGTCCCTGATTGGTCAGATGGTAATAATGTGATGCAATTGGTCAGATGATCCAGTCAGTGACTGGACAGATGGTCCTACTTTGATCTGATTGGTCAAATAAACCAGTCGGTGATTGGTCAGATGGTAATACTGTGATTGAATTGGTCAGATGTTCCAGTCAGTGACTGGACAGATGGTCCTACTTTGATCTGATTGGTCAAATAAACCAGTCGGTGATTGGTCAGATGGTCATACTGTGATCTGATTAGTCGGATGAACCAGTCTGTAACTGGTCATTTTGTTCTATTTAATCTCATTAGTTAAACAAAGTTGTCAGTGATTGTCTAGAGGATCCTACTGTGATCTGATTGGTCTGATGAACCAGTCACTGATTGGTCAGATGGGTATACTGTGATTGAATTGGTCAGATGATCCAGTCAGTGATTGAACAGTTTCTACTGTGATCTGATTTGTTGGATAAACCAGTCTGTGATTGGTCAGATGGCAATACTGTGATTGAATTAGTTAAATGACCCAGTGGGTGATTGGTTAGATGGCAATACTGTGATCTGATTAGTCGGATAAAACAGTCAATGATTGGACAGAGGGTCCTAGTGTGAAATGACTGAGCAGATGATCCAGCAACTGATTTATCAGATGGTAATACTGTGATCTGATTAGTTGGTTGAACCAGTCAGTGATTGGTCAGATGGTCATTTTGTGATCTGAGTGGTTGAGTGAACCAGTTTGTGATTGGTCATATTGTTCTACTGTGATCTGATTGGTCAGATGTACCAGTCTGTGATTGGACAGATTATCCTTCTGTGAGTTGATTGGCTGGATAAACCAGTCAGTGATTGGTCAAATGGTCTTACTTTGATCTGATTGGTCAGGTGAAACAGTCAATGATGAGACAGATGGTCATACTGTGATCTGATTGGTTGGATGAACCAGTCTGCGATTGGCCAGATGGTCCTTGTGTGATCTGATCGATTGAATGACCCAGTCACTGATTGGTCAGGTGCACCTACTGTGATCTAATTAGTCGGATGACCCAGTCAGTGATAGGCCAGATGGTCCTAGTGTGATCTAATTGGTCAGATGACCCAGTCACTGATTGGTCAGGTGCACCTACTGTGATCAAATTAGTTGGATGAGCCAGTCAGTGATTGGTCAGATGGTCCTTGTGTGATCTGATTGGTCGGATGACCAAGTCACTGATTAATCAGGTGCACCTACTGTGATCTAATTAGTCAGACAACCCAGTCAGTGATTGGCCAGATGGACCTTGTGTGATCTGATTGGTCAAATTACCCAGTCACTGATTGATCAGGTGCACCTACTGTGATCTAATTAGTCAGACAACCCAGTCAATTATTGGCCAGATGGACCTTGTGTGATCTGATTGGTCAGATGACCCGGTCACTGATTGGTCAGGTGCACCTACTGTGGTCTAAGTAGTCGGACGACTCAGTCAGTGATTGGCCAGATGGTCCTACTGAGACCTAATTGGTTGAATGAATCAGTTTGTGAATGGTCATATGTTCTAATTCGTCAAATGTCACAGTCAGTGATTGGTCTGTGGGCCAACTCTGCTTTGATTGGTCACATCAACCATACTGCTGTGACGGATCATCAGCTTACATGTTATGTTAGAAAGCAAACAAGAATGTGTCCAGGCTGGAATTTCAGACAGCTCAGAACGGCTTCATTTATCAGGACTCTTATCTCTGAAACTGCGCAGATGTTTCACATTCACAAACATTCACATCACTCTGCATGAAGCATAATATCTGGAGGAAAAGAAACATTACACTTGCATGAACACTTGCATTCAATAACATATAAAACTCCAGAAACAAACATATACTCCATAGTTGTGACAGAGTCATATCCAGAGACTCTAAAACCCACACGCAACCCGCTAACACAGAATCAGTTTGCAGTACTTGCTTTTACTAATTACATTTTCAAAAGGCGATCAATAATCCAGAACTCATATTACCACAAACTCTCTTCACACCCCGAGGATAACTTCAAATTAAAAAAACAACAAACATGATCATATTCAAACCGCATGCTTATTTCTTTTCTCATTATTTCCTATTCCTCGGGAGTCTGCGCTTTTGATGGTTACTCTCTATTGCATCATTATAGAAATGATCGAGTTAATAGACATTTCTACAGCGCCGCTTTTGCTTCGTAAAACGATTGCAAGTTCCTTCCTCCATGGGGCATCCTTGCAAATTTGCATCTCTTTGATGGCCAATATCTCTCTGGACCAATCACGCCGGCGAGTAAATATTACTGAAAGTTTGATTTCCTCTTCATAAGAGCATCTTCTTCCACACGCACAAGTGATACAGTGAAACTTTGCTAAATATTAAACGCAAGATTACATTTATATAGAAGTAAATACAGCAACTGAGTTCCTCTGAGGTTCACGCTCAAATTAAACACTGCATTAGTTCAAAGTGTTCAGTGTATTTGGTAAGATTTTAATCAGTTCGCCTTCCACTTTTACACTGCTTGCTGAAGTTTTCTCCAATGAAGTGTATTTTTTTTTTTTTTTAGGGAAGCAGCTTTGGGTAAACTTACAGTAAAAAAAAAAAATAGTTTATATCAAATTATCAGTATGTAAAATTATATTGTCTATAGGTTTACAACAATATGCATTAAAAAGAGAGGAATAATAAAAATAGTAAGAGTTATTTACAATAAAATATACTATAATATAATCGATCCTCAGATCAGTTGGCTTTTCTATGTGGAGTTTGCATGTTCTCCCTGAGACATGCGGTACAGGTGAATTGGGTAGGCTAAATTGTCTGTAGTGTATAAGTGTGTGTGAATGAGTGTTTGTGGATCCAGAGATGGGTTGTGGCTAAAAGGGCATCCACTGTGTAAAAACGTGCTGGATAAGTTGGTGGTTCATTCCGCTGTGGCGACCCCGGATTAATAAAGGGACTAAGCTGACAAGAAAATGAATGAATGAATGAATATATAATATATAACATAAAAGCACATGTTCATAATGCGTATAAGATGAGAAGACGCCTGCTGTCCATTAAACGTCAGCTTCTTCACTTCACTTTAACACGCATTGAGCTTTACTTTCACACACTGCCTCAATTCATAAACCACACAATTCATCAACAGCAGAGCCAATGAATCCAATTACAGACACGGCCGTCAGTCTCTGAACGCACATACTTTAATATACGCTCATGAAAACAAAAGCAAAGAAAATGGTTTGTCTATACAATTCAGCTGCCTTCATTAAAATAAATGAATGAATGAATGAAATAAAATATGTATATACTATTTTAATTATTTAAAATAAAATGAAAAATGATAAATAAATATTTAAAAATAAAATAAAACAAAATAAAATATTCTTTTATTATTTGAAATACAATTAAGTTCAATAAAAACACATTGTTATATAAAATACAATTAAAATAATTTAAAATAAAATAAAATAATGTTAAAATAAAAATAATTTAATTATTTAAAATAAAATAAAATAATAATTCAACATATTTAAAAATAATAAAATATATATTTTTTATTTTTTTTAATAAAATAAAATAAAAATATAAAAAACACTAATTATATTTTTAAAAATTCTAATTAAATTAAATTAACATAATTGGTTATTTAAAATAAAAGAAAATAAAAAAGTAGTTATTTAAAATAAAATAAAAGAAGGGAAAAGAAAACTTGCTATTTAAAATAAAATGAAATAGAATAAAATAAAATAAACAAATAAATATATTAATTATTTAAAATAAAATAAAATAAAAATGTTTAAAACAAAATAAAATAAAAAAAAACATTGCACCATACAGGATTGTTTTTTTACATAATTATACAAATTGTGCTACCAGTTTTGGAGAAATTGGAAAAAAAAAAAAAAAGCATGACAATAATAATATAACTGACTATTTTTTGGCAACGTTTAAACAAAATGAAAATATTTTGCCATAAACAAATAATAACATATCATATAATCTAAAATAAATATTGTAACTATAATAAGCATAACATAAATACAATAATTATTATTAAATATTAGTTCTATTTTCTCAAATATTGTTAAATAATTGTTTTTGCTAAAATGCTTTATTTCTGAAGGCCTAATAAAAGTATGAACATTAAAATAGTTGCATACAAAATATTTTACATAATATTACAGTCTTATAAAGTCTCATTTCTGGCAGAATATTTTTTTTTTATTATTAAGGTCAATATTATTAGCCCCCTTGAGCAAGATTATTTCTCGATTGTCTACAAAACAAACCACTGTTATACAAGGACTAGCCTAATTACACTAACTTTAACCTAATTAACCTAGTAAAGCCTTTCAATGTCAAATGTGTTGAAAAAAAGTATCTCCAATAAACAGAAATGGGGACAAAATATTGAAGAATTAAAACTAAACTAATCAATCTGACTTCAACTATTACTTCATTTCAACACAGTGTATTCAGCTTTACTTTCACACACTGCCTCATTTCATAAACCACACAATTCATCAACAGCAGAGCCAATGAATCCAATTACTTAAATAAACTTAAATATACGCTCATGAAAACAAAGGCGAAGAAAAAGTGTCTATTGTTTGCTTTGGGAAGGACTTTGGGAGGAGAGAATTACGCATCTGTATCGTTACGACTGAAACTAGACTCAAGCTGGCAGTAATTACATTTCACATAATGAGCGTTTGATTGTAGTGTAAGACAAATTAGCTTTCCTTAAAAGCCAGTAAATGGAAGTAATTGATGGTGGGATTTTATTGCTAAACACAAGACAAACTGTTGTGTTTTTGCATCTCTCCATCCAGTTTCAGCCGAAGTTGATCTGAACAGACGGATTTTCACGTTTCATTACATTATGACCACAGTCGAGCTGAAAACAACACTTATACGCTGCTTTGAAAACTGTACGGAAGCTCGCTGTAGCTGGAGAAACTGTGATCATGGGGGATTACACTGATTTACTTGTTTTTTTGTTGTTTTTTTTTTTGGTGCACAGTTGCACGGTTTTCTTATTAAACAGTTTCACTGCCAACTGGATTAGCAAATGAAGCAAAAAGCAAAATGAGAGCTTAATGAACAAATGCTGGTTAAAAAAAAAAAAAAAAACGCTATACAATTCAGCTACCTAAATTAAATTAAACTATTAATTACAATTTAAATCAATAAAATAAAAAAATAATAAGTTAGTTTTCACAGTATATGATCATTTTCCATTTGATCATTTGATCATTTTTATACATAATTATACAAACTGCGCTACCAAAAGTTTTGGAGGAGTTGGAAACAAAACAGAACATTAAAAATAATACAGATTATTATTATTAAATAATATAAATAAAATATGATGTTATTATAAAAATACAATCTTTAAATACATTTCAAAACAATTATTTTGCAACAAACAAATGTCGACAAATAATATAATATTACATTCATTTCACATAATCTGTATTAAATAATTGAACTATAAAAAACATTATATATGATTATATATGATAAAATATTATATGATTTCATCAAAAACATGTGTATACAATAATAGCAATACTAATACAATATATTAATTAATATTATTATCAGTAGCAAAATATAATAATAATAATTATTATTATTATTGTTATTATTATTATTATTATTATTAAAGATTGCATTAATTTCATTTTTATTATTATTATTATTATTATTATTATTATTATTATTATAAAAGATTGCATTAATTTCAGTATTATTATTATTATTGTTATGGTTATTATTATTATTATTATTATTATTATTATTATTATTATTAATATTGTTATTATTATTATTATTATTATTATTATTATTATTATTATTATTATTATTATTATTATTAAAATTATCATTATTAGTATTGTTATTATTATTATTATTAGTAGTAGTAGTAGTAGTAGTAGTAGTAGTATTGTTGTTGTTGTTTTTGTTGTTATATTATAATAAATACAATTATTAAATATTAATAATAATAATAATAATGAAACCAATACAATCTTTAATAATAATAATAATAATAATAATAATAATAATCTGCTTTATCTTTATGCAAGTTAACTTATAGGAAAGTTTTTAAAATCTAAAAAATGCTGAAAAATGACTGTCCTCCCCTCAAAAAAATCTTATTTTAGAGCCCTGAGTGTGAATGTTTCTCACGGCCAACTGCAAAAAGCTCATGGGAATTAACTGGTCATGAAGTGTGTGCGAAGCATCTGTGAACAGTACGGAGGTATTTGACACCCTCTTAAAAAAAGCATAAGTTTGGGGAAAAGCGGGATAGAGATTTCATGCTGCTGTGGAACCAGACATGGGATCTGATTATGCCCAGTGAACAAAGTCATGCCAAACAAAAAAAAAAAAAACTGGGAGCAAACTCTCCACGGTATTCATTAGTGTGTCGGGCCACAGGGATCTGCTGCCATATGGTGCGTCCGCTGATCTGGAGTCAGTTCAGGTTCAGATTCTGCAATAGGTATGTGCATTACTGTGAATTATCCACTTTTAAAAGGGATAGTCATCATCAGTCATTTTCTTATAGCTTAGTCCCTTAATTTATCAGTGGTCACCACAGCGGAATGAACCGCCAACTATTCCAGCATATGTTTTACACAGTGGATGCCCTTCCAGCTGTAGCTCAGCATTGGGAAACCCATACACTCTCGCACAGGTGTGTGCCTAATTCAGCACTATGTCGCACAAACCACACGTCATTTCAGCTCATTTTGTTTTGCGGCGAGGAGCACAGGAAAAAAAAAAAATCAATAATCATTGTTGTTTATTGCCCGGCTGCAGTGTGGAGACTTTTGTCAGCGGCCACCCAATAAGTCATTTATCATGTAGTGCAGCGCTGGAGAGAATGATGGGACGCCGCTCGCACTCATTTACCAACCGCAGAAAGCTTTCTTTGTTTTCGGTGAGGAAACACGAGCCCTCGGCTAATTCTATGACTAATCAAGTCAGAGCGAACACTCAGGTGGAGCCGCGAGATCCGAACACCATCGATCCGCCATCAGATACTGAACGTGCTCATCTACACCGGCTCCACATCTGCTGTTCAGCGGGACTCCAGAAACACCAGAATAAACACTAGACTATAGCAGAGAGCTCACTCTGTGCTCCATTACTGCATTACTGGAGAAAAACACAGGCATTGATCCACTTCACACCATGGAGGAACAGCACTTCTAATGGAGGGGGACATGACACACACAAAGTATATAAGGGTTTAAAATTAGACCATTGAAATGAAATGCATTTCCACTCAATCTGTCTTTTTAAATATCATTGTCATTATTGTATCATTATTAAAAGTGTAGTAATAATGTTAATAAGCCAATTAAAATGACGACTTTAAATCATTTAAATGTAATGCAATGCAATGCAAAAAAAAATCTAGTTAAATTAAATGAAATCTGTCAGCATTTAAGCCTATTTACATTCTCACTTATAATCATATAATTGAAGTAATAAAATAAAATAATAAACAAATAAATGAATAAATAAACTAATTAATTGATTGAAAATAAAAATAAATACTATTTAAAAACTATTCATATTTATGTGTGTGCATAAACTAATTGTATCTGTTAGGTGCATAATTTAACAAAAATTAAAGGGGGCAAAGCCACTTATTTTTACCAAAATTAAATTACGCATGTAACCAATAAATTATAGTAAAATATCTCATTTTTAAAACTCGCATGGATGAACGCGAAACTTCTCTCCACCAGAGAAGCGAAACACAGATGAGACAAAAATATTAAATAGACTGGCAACAAAAAAATAAAATAAATTGAAAAACAAATAAGTAATTTAAAAAATTGTAATAATCCAAAGAAACGTGCAACAAAAGATAAAATAAATTGAAAAACAAATTATAAGTAATTTAAAAAAATAATAATACAAAAAATAAATAAATAAACTTGCAACAAAAAAATTTAATTTAAAATAATAATAATTCATTAAAAATAAAAATAATCCAAAAAATAAATAAATGAACTTACAACAAAAAATAATAAATTGAAAAACAAATGATAATTAAAAAATAATAATAATCAAAAAATAAAAATAAATAAGCCTGCAACTGAATTAACTGAAAATAATAATAATTAATAAATAAATAATAATAATCATGAAATAAATAAATAAAATTGCAAAAAAACTAAATAAATTGGAAAATGCCAATTATAACATCAAATTAAAATGTGAGAGTTCCTCTATGGCCTCAGAATACAAATAAATGCTGATTAAAAAAAATTGTTGCAACAAAGAAATAAATAAATAAACTTGCAACATGCCAAATATAACACCGAATTAAATGGTGAGAGTTCTTCTAATATATCAAAACAGCAGTAAATGCTCATTAAAAAAAATAATAATACAAATAAATAAACTTGCAACAAAAAAAATTAAAAATTAGAACAAGCAAAACACATCAAACTACAATGTGTGAGTTCCTCTATTACCTCAGAATAAAAAATAAATGCTAATTAAAAAAGTAATAATGCAAAAAAAAAAAAATACTTGCAACAAAATAAATAAATAAATAAAAATGCAACATGCAAAATATAACATCAAATTACATTGTGAGAGTTCCTCTAGTACATCAAAACAGCAATAAATGCTCATTAAAAAATAATTTTCCAAATAAATAAATAAACTTGCAAAAAAAAAAAAAAAAACTTTTTAGATGCAAAACATAACAACTTAAAACATGAGGGCTCCTCTATTACATCAGAATACAATAAGTGCTCATTAAAAATATTAATAATACAAAAATAAATGAAATTGCAACATGCAAAACATAAAATCAAATTAAACACGAGAGCTTCTCCATTAGATCAGAGCATCAGGGTGAATCTCTCAGGATTTGGCCAAAATTACTGAAACTCGAAACTTCTCTCCACCAAAGCAGCGAAACACAGATGTGAACATGAAATCATTAGTGTGTCTTCAGTGAAAAGGAAAAAAGCAACACAAACAAGCCCGAGAGCAGCTCGTATGAACAGACTGATGGGTAAAACACGGCTCTGTGAAGTGGCATTAGGGGAAATGAGATTCCAGTATGAATGAGGCGAGGCTGATGCAATCAAAATAAGAACACAGCAACATATAAAGACAATCTGTTGATAATCAGGACACAAACACATACAAACACACATATAGCTATCTTTATGGGGACTTCCCAAAGCTGTGATGATGTTTCATTCATTCATTCATTTTCCGTCAGCTTATTCCCTGATTTATCAGAGGTCACCACATCAGAATGAACCGCAAACTATTTTGTCATATGTTTTACACAACAGACGCCCTTATAGGTGCAATCCAGTACTGGGAAACACCAATGCACACTCTTTCACACACACACAAACTCATACACTATGGCTAATTTAGTTAATCAAATTCCCCTATAGCGCATGTGTTTATACTGTGGGGGAAACCGGAGCACCTGGAGGAAACCCATGCCAACATGGGGAGAACATGCAAACTCCACACAGAAATGCCAACTGACCCAGCCAGGACTCGAACCAATGACCTTCTTGCTGTGAGACGACAGTACTGACCACGATTTTACTGAAATGTTTAATAAACCCAATATATCGGATAAAAGAGCGAGTCACAAAACAAAGGGTCCTCAGAAGGGATGGATAAAGCAAACATTAAAGGTCTCAGACAAAAAAAATGACTGAAAATCTGCCAGAGAAAAAGAGCTGAAAAAGAGCCCAACAACAGTCCATCTGATGAACACATCACAGTCAGAGCAAACAAACGCAACTGAATGAAGCCTTAACGCCAAGAGAAGCAGCAGATCCAGCTGAGCTCAGGCCAAACCTGCAGGAATAATTCACTTCACAATTAGCAGACACTCGCCATTTACTCACTGCAGGGACCATACATGCTGTACTGTATGTTTGCTAAAGGAGAGCGGATTTTAGAGAATGAGTGAGGGCCAAAGATTAAAAATAAAATAAAATAAAATAAAATAAAATAAAATAAAATAAAATAAAATAAAATAAAATAAAATAAAATAAAATTAAATTAAATTAAATTAAATTAAATTAAATTAAATTAAATAAAATAAAATAAAATAAAATAAAATTAAATTAAATTAAATTAAATTGTAATAAAGTTAAACCAGTATCCAAACTAGTGCAAATTAAAAAGTATGGTTTAAAATAAAACTTTAATACATTATTAAATACATGATGCCAAGTTCAGATCCAGCTGAGCTCAGGCCAAACCTGCAGAAAACATTCACTTCACAATAAACAGACAGTGCTAAAGGAGAGCTGATTTTAAAGATTGAGTGAGGGCCAAAAATTAAAAATAAAATAAAATAAAATAAAATAAAATAAAATAAAATAAAATAAAATAAAATTAAATTAAATTAAATTAAATTAAATTAAATTAAATTAAATTAAATTAAATTAAAATAAATTAAATTGTATTAAAGTTAAACCAGTATCCAATCTAGTGCAAATTAAAAAGTATGGTTTAAAATAAAACTTTAATACATTATTAAATACATGATGCCAAGTTCAGATCCAGCTGAGCTCAGGCCAAACCTGCAGAAAACATTTACTTCACAATAAACAGATAGTGCTAAAGGAGAGCTGATTTTAAAGATTGAGTGAGGGCCAAAAATTAAAAATAAAATAAAATAAAAAACATTCATATGTTAAAAATTAAATAAAACACATTTAAATTAAATGAAACATGCATGTGTATGTATATAAAATAAAATAAAATAAAATAAAATAAAATAAAATAAAATTAAATTAAATTAAATTAAATTAAATTAAATTAAATTAAATTAAATTAAATTAAATTAAATTAAATTAAATTAAATTAAATTAAATTAAATTAAATTTACTGTCAAGATCACCAGCGATCTAACAACCAGAGATGACTTACATTCACATGAACAACAAATCCACCATGTTTATGGACTACTGGGTAGTACTGGGAAACACCCATACACACTCTTACACTATGACCAATTTAGTTTTTTCAATTCCCCTAGCACGTGTGAGGAAACCCACGCCAACACATGCAAACTCCACACAGAAATGCCAACTGGCCCAGCTGGGACCTAAACCAGCGACCGTCTTGCTATGAGATTACAGTGCTAACCACTGAGCCACTGTGTCTCCCCCTAAAAAAACCTTGATCCATTTAAATTAAAGTGACAAATCGCAAGCTTACAGTATATCATATCTTTTGCAGCACACTACCTTATAGATACCCAACATACTGATGCTAACATCTATAAAACTTGATTTTAATTTCACAGGACCTTTAAGTTTAAGTACTCAGTGCATTTTTGAAAGCCACTCAATGATGAAGATGATGTAATGTAGGCTTTCGTGTTCGTTTTTCATGATATCACCGCTGACATTCAGCAGTAAAAGCGCAGTAAAAGTGAGTTGTGCATGTGTGGAGTCCTGCTTTGACATTTAGCAGAAGTGTTGGTGAAGTGTGACCCTCATTACAGACTCTTTAATGTACAGTAAATGGCTTTAAAGGAGCGCGGGGTCGAGTATGTATGGACAGGTTTTGGGAATGTGGGATGAATCTCTGCCGTCTGTGAGTTTTGTAAAAGCTCTGGATCAGTGGCTCATGCAATAGTTTGCCTGAGCGCGTATTTCCATTAAAGCTCAAGGCGAAAGCTGCTGATATCGAGGAGTTTGAGATTTAACGTTTCAGCATTACTGCCGAGGTTTATGACACTTTCTTAAAAAAAATAAAATGAAAAATAAATAAATAAAAGCTCATTTAGGCAACAATAGCAAAAAAAGGATATATAATTTATTCAGTCATTTATCATACATTTTTTAACTCAATTTAAAAATAAATAATAAATAATGAATAATAAAAAAGCTCATTTAGGCAACACTACATAAATATATATATATGAGCAATTCCATGAAAATGTCAACCTTGCCATGAAAAGAAAAATGTTTTCACCAAAATAACGAAACCGTTTCTACATTTTTTGCGCAGGTAAGTGTTTTACAGTACTTTAAAAATACTTAAAAATGTCTCTGTCAATGTTTTCAAACTATTGTATTTGATTTAACAAAGTCAAACAAATGGCAATTTCACATCCGTCACATCCATAACGAAAAAGTGTCACATCCATAACAAAGCTTCTCCCTCAAAAATGCAAAAATGTCAAAATAAAATAAAATCAATCAGTTTTGTTCTATAAAGAGCTAACTATTATCCTTTTGTTGAGCATTATTTATTTTGGGTTGTGCAGTTTAATTCACAGAATTTCTACGAAATATGTTGTATACTGTAAACTCGCAGACTTTTTTTGTCACATCCATAACGATTGTTTATTTTCCTCATTTAAAGTATAAAAATGTTCACAGATTGAATTTTTTTGATCCCATAACTCTGTGGTTAGTTGTTTTGGAAAGTATAAACAGATGATTCAATATAATGTTAACGTAAACTTTCTCTGCGAATTTATGTTTTGAATTTTTACTGCAAATGTCACATCCATAACGCTGGAATCAGACATATATATATATATATATATATATATATATATATATATATATATATATATATATATATATATATATATATATATATATATATATATATATATATATATATATATATATATATATATATATATATATATATATATATATATATATATATATATATATATATATATATATATATATAAGTTTTAATAAATTATTTATAATAATTGATTTATTTTATTTTTGCCATGATGACAGTAAATAATATTTGACTAGATATTTTTCAAGACACTTCTATACAGCTTAAAGTGACATTTAAAGGCTTAACTAGGTTAATTAGGTTAACTATTTTGGTTAAAGTAATTAGGCAATTTACTGTATAACGATGGTTTGTTCTGTAGACTATCCCATAAAAATATAGCTTAAAGGAGCTAATAATACGAATTAATATAAATTAGAGTCTGACCTGCCCCGCCTCCTTCTTCTCATTTGCATTTAATTTTAGGCGCTTGAGCTCAACCACTCTCACTGGCAGAGCTGTCATAAAAGTTAAATGATCAGCGCCAATAGCCTAGTGGTTAAGTGAGACGACACATAGCACCGTGGTGCTCACGGCGACCCGAGTTCGATTCCTGGCTCAAGGTCCTTTTCCAACCTTTCCCCTCTCTCTGCTCCAAATTATTTTAACCCAGGCTCATTCCGATTGCATATCCATATACATTTCTGAAGAGAGCAAAATATGTGCCAGGAGCTGTGTGTTTATGCAGTTTTTGTTTTCGCGAATCGCGAAAACCCCCTAAAAATAAATGAATGAATAAATAAAAGAAAAATGCTATTGGCTGTTTCTGTAAAAAGGGGAGGAGTGACTGTATGTTTCAGTTGTCGTCATGTTTCAGTTGAGATTAAGTCAAACATCGAATCATTTTATCTACTTGATTAAAAATAAAATAGAGTAAAGACTATTATTAAAACAACACATAGTTATTATTGCATTAAACCAATTAAAAGTGCCAGTAAATATAATCAAAATATGATTAAATTTATGATTAAATGTACATCTGAAATGATGTTATTTTGAACGGTATATGAATTCAAATATTAAAAAAATATTAAACAATTACATAATTTTACTGCTTTACTACATTTTTCATAAAAAACATCCTTAAAAAATCTTTCAAACTTTTGAATAACAGACTTTTGAGTCCACCTTCACTGTGTGTCCCATATCCAGGAGAGTTACGGTGTGGAGAAGTCTCAAATAAGCGTAATACCCAGACCATTGCATGACCAGAGTGAAGAATGTGTGTGGATCAGTGATGGTTTGGGCTTGCATGAATTTGCTTTTTGATGCCAATATGTATTTTATAAGGATCTAAATAATGCTAAATAACATTATTACTGGACCTACAGTCTAATTAGCTAAGAATATATGTTGTCAAATGACTAATCAAGATAAATTGCATTAAAACTATTTCTATATTTACTATGTAAAACATGCATATATACAGTTGAAGCCAGAATTATTAGTTATTATAATTATTATTATTTCCCAAATGATGTTTAACGGAGCAAGGAAATTTTCACAGTATATCTGATAATATTTTTTCTTCTGGAGGAAGTTTTATTTGTTTTTTATTTCTGCAGTTTTTAATTTTTAAACACCATTTTAAGATCAATATTATTAGCCCCTTTAAACTAGATTTTACTCGATAGTCTACAGAACAAACCATCGTTATACAATAACTTGCCTAATTACCCTAACCTGTCTTTAAATGTCACTTTTAAGTGTCTTGAAAAAATACCTAGTCAAATATTATTTACTGTCATCATGACAAAGATAAAATAAATCAGTTATTAGAGATGAGTTAATAAAACTATTATGTTTAGAAATGTGTTAAAAAAAATCTTCTCTCTGTTAAACAGAAATTGTGGGGAAAAATAAACAGGGGCTAATAATTCAGGGGGCCTAATAATTCTGACTTCAACTGTATATAGTTTCACTTTGGATTCAATCAATGGTTTGACAGCACTAGTAAATATACATGTAATACATACCAAATAACAGCAATACCGATTTGCTTCCTGTGCATTTCTCCCCTTCACATCCATCACGTTTGCAGCATGTGGTCATTATATCTGCTTTACAGTCAGCAGCTGTTATGAATCACCTATCCTCAGACTCGTTTCAGCAGTAAATGTGGTCAGTGTGAGAGCTGTGAAGTCAAATCACAGTCCGGCTGTTAACTGGAGCGAGCCTTAACTGGCAGCGGCTAGAGAGTGGAGCGGCTCCTGAAGGGCCCGAGGCGTCCGCTGTTCACCTGACCCATCACATCATCTGAGCATACACACACCTGACCCAACACATCATCTATACATGCATACCTGACCCGGCGTGGGCCACAAAGGCACAGTTGTCGAGCGGCCGATAAACGCCTGACCCACTGTAGCGCATTCACAGTCACAAGAAGCATACAGAAGCAAAGCTCTCTCTCTCTCTCTCTCTGCCAATGGTTGTATTCACAGGGACTTTTAATTTTGTATAAGCCAGGTGAGGTTAAAAAGCCAAACTTTGGTTACTCATGCCAAAGTCAAACGTCAGTTTCAATGCAAAAAAAAAAAAATTCCAGGAGAGTTATGGTGTGGAGAAGCCCCAAAGAAGCATATCACCCAGACTCATGCCTGCCCAGAGTGAAGCATGGTGGTGGATCAGTGATGGTTTGCGCTGCAATCTCATGGCATTCCCTAAGCTCAATACCATCACATCATCTGAACACACACACGTGACCCACTGCAGGCTCAGTTGTGATTTCTGTGAACTGCCATGCCATTATAAACTCACTACATATAAGATCTGGTTTCTTTAACAATCTTCACTGCCTGATTGAGATACAAAATAATATGTCTCTCAGACTGGACAAGAAGCACTGGATTTAAGGCCTTTGTTCCACACCATGTCTTTAAAATTTGTTAAATATTTGTTTTACCACAGTATTGTCAATGGAGTTTCAGCGCTTAACTGCTGCTCCGGTTAACGGATTAAATTTGAATTAAATTGCATTATCAATGCTGTAAAAGGAATTTGAAATTGAAATGAAAAATAGTCACATGAACCTTTTACCAGAAGTCTGTGTGATTTATTTATTTTCAATTTATCGGTGACTGAAAAAAAAAAAAATAATAATAATAATCGTAAAAAAAAAATATATATATATATATATATATATATATATATATATATATATATATATATATATATATATATATATTGTTTTCTTAATAAATAAAAAAATGTGTAAATAAAAACAAATAAATATAATATCATAAATATAATAAATAAAATAAAATAAATAAAATATGTAAATAAAATAAAATATAATAAAATAAAATATGTAAATAAAACAAATTTTTAATGAATTAAAATAAATAAAATTTGTAAATAAAATAAATATATAAATTAAATTAAATATAATAAAGGAAATAAAAATATATAAAATAAATATGTAAATAAAGTAGAAAAAAATAGTAAAATAAATATAAATTAAATTAAATGTGTAAATAAAATACATTAATAAAATAAATATAATAAATGAAACAAAATAAGTAAATAAAAATACATAAATAAACAAATTTAATAAATAAAATAAAATGCGTAAGTAAAAAATATGTAAATAAAATAAATATAATAAATAAAACTAAATAAAATAAATAAATAAAATAAAATATGTAAATAAAATAAATATAATAAAATAAATATAATAAATTAAATTAAAATACATAAATAAAATAAATATAATAAATAACACAAAATAAAAAAATATTAATACATAAAATAAAATATTTTAATAAAATAAAGATAATAAATTATAAATAAATTAAATATCAAATATATGTAAATAAAATATAGCAAATCAAAATAAATTAAATAAATTGAATAAAATATGAAGATAAAATAAAATATTTAAATAAAAATATAAGAAATATAATATAATAATATAACATAATTAAATTAAATTAATTCATTTATTTTTATTTTATTATTTTAAAATTTAATTCAATTAAATTTTATTTTGTTTTATAATTTTGGGCATGACTTGTTATTACACATTACATAAACAATGAATAAAATAGTAAAAGAGCATCAACAATCAGCACTGTCAAAAATCCCTTCCACGCTCAACTGCAGCTGTTTTCCAGAGCACAGACTCCAGCTCCTCCCTGATGTAGATGTGGACTTGTGCATCTGAGATCTCCTAAACGGATCGGTTTCTGCTTGAGCGGGGCTCGTCTGTGTTTAAATATCACTTTAATTCCCTCTGCATTAGCGTGAGGAACGAGCCGCATTACTCTTCCCAGCGGCTCACCTCCGTCCCGCAGGCTTCACGGGTGTAATGGTGTGTGACTCCTCCATCTGAGAGACTGTCTGTCTGTCAGAACGCCGTCATTTCATGGACACCCAGCTGCATTTTCAGCTCTAAATATCTTGTAAGAGCGTCCCGATAGAGTGCATCAGTGGTCACCCACGTTTACAGCAGTCAGCATATTTTCACATTCATTTTGCCCATAGGGATTCAAAGAAAGAGGCGTTGTTAAAGCATTATTAGCCGTGCATCAAAGCATGCAGCTGCGAGAAGAATCACAACATAACTTTGGTTTGAAGCAAAGAATCAGGGTAAAAGACTGTAAACTTAACAACTTAACACATCTCATGAAGCATTACCAATGATACAATTTATTAGAAATGTGACAGAAATATTAAAGGTGGAGCTCATATCTTTATAAACTCTATGTTTTGGATTCATTAAAATATTTAGGTGTTTCAATATATGTGGATATTCTAGTCACATGCTTAATAGGGAGAGCTGCTTGCTGTGACTATGATTGGCTGAATGGTGTGCATGTGGGCGGAGCTAAAGTGTTTTTAGCGCAATTTGCAGACTGGTAGAATACTTAATGAAAGTGGGCGGAGCTAAATTTTGACTTCATCTCAGTGATTCTTGGATTGGTGGAATGGTCTGCACATGGTTTATAAAAGTGGGCGGAGCTAAAGAGTTATTTTGAATGATTTGTAGTCTGTTTCCAGCACATGCTTAATGCAAGTAGGTGGAGCTAATCATCATTTTGCCAACTGATCAATGATCAATCACTGCAGTTCTTTGATTGGTGGAACAGTCTTGGTTTATATAAGTGGGCGGAGCTAAAGAGCTGCGTTGGTGCAACTTGCAGCCTGATAGCATCCTTAATGAAGAAGGGGGCGGGGCTAAAAGCAATTATGACCCAATTTAATCACCAGGAGTCTTTTATTGGTCAAATAGTCTGTACATGGCTTATATCAGTAGGCGGAGCTAAATAAGTATGTTGGTGCAATTTGCAGTCTGGTGCAATGAAAGTGGGCAGGGCTAAAAGCTAGTTTGATTACAGTAATTCTTGGATTGGTGGAATGGTCCGCACACAATTTATACAAGTGGGTGGAGCTAAATGGTTATGAAGGTCCAATTTGCAGTCTAGTAAAATGTTTAATGGAAGTGGCGGGGCTAAAACCTAATTTGACTACCAGATCACCATGATTCTTAGATTGGTATAATAGTCTGTTCACGGTTTATATAATTGGGCGGAGCTTAAGAGTTATTTTTGCATTATTTGTAGTATAGTAGAGTTTACAACACATGCTTAATGAAAGTGGATGGGGCTTCCTTGATTGGTGGAATGTTCTGCATATAGTTTAGACTAATGGGTGGAGCTAATGAGTTATGCTGGTGGAATTTGCATTCTGGTAGAATACTTATTGAATGTGGGTGTGGCTAAAAGCTATTTCGACAATTTGATCACTGCAGTTCTTTGATTGGTGGAAAAGCCTGTACATGGTTTATATGAGTGGGAGGGGCTAAAGAGCTATGTTGGTGCGATTTGGGGGCTTATAGCGTCCTTAATGAAAAACAGGGTGGGGCTAAAAGCTATTTTGACTCGGGTTGATCACCATGATTGGTGAAATAGTCAGCACATGTCTTAAATGTGTGGGGGGAGCTACAGTGTTATGTTGGTACAACTTGCAGTCTGGTAGAAAACTTAATGGAAGTGGGCGGAGCTAAGAGTTATTTTTGACTCGATTTGATCACCGTGATTCTCTGATTGGTGGAATGTTCTGTATATACTGTATTGGGGTGGGTGGGGCTAAAAGCTTTTTTGGCAGTTTGCCTGGAGTAATTTTCTGATAGGCGGAATATTTCTGTATATTATTCGATGAAGTGGGCGGGGCTAAATATGACATAATATACAACATAAATATGACAGAATATTAATAACGCTTTAAAAATAAATAAATAATAAACACATCCATCGAGAATAAAGGCATTTTATATAATCTGTACAATAGTGACAGTATAATTATGCAGACAATTTGAAATGTAGATTTCACCACAAATTATGCAGCTAAATTAGTTCGTTTATACCCATTTATTTATTCTGAAAACAAATGAGATTCACACAAAAAACATAAACAATAGATTATCAGCATCTGAACCTGCGGCAGTAGCAGTAGCTTTGCCTTTAATAATGCATGCTATTTTCAAAAACAAGAGAGCAACATTCTTTTTCCCATCAGAAAAGCCGAAAATGAAATGCGCCGTGCAATGAATAGACTTTGATGCCTGTGACATTTCGTGACAAATGTGTTTTTTGCTGAAATAAAGAAACACAGAAGGAAAGGAACGAAGGGATGAAGAAATAAATGGAAGTGTGCGAGTGTGTGCGTGAGGCGTTGCCCGTTGTTTTGAAAGCGCAGTGACTTCCTCGATACGCTTCAGCGCGGCTTGTTATCCAATTTGTCGTGAGTTCAAGAGGTATTGCGTCTGTCAGAATAAGCTTTTACATCAACAGCCGTCTGAAACAGAGCTTGAATTAAAGTAACACACGTCCAGAGGGCCTGCTGTGAATTCTTATTAGGCTGCAAGTTTCTGTAATGAACTCCAGGGCTGAGCCATTCAAGACAGGTGGACATTAACAAAGGTTATCAAACATACTTCAATTCAGTTCAAGCTTATTTGTATAGTGCTTTTCACAGTAATTAATGTTTCAAAGAAGCTTTACAAAAGATGCACATTATTGAATTACAAAATCAGAATAGTTGAGGTTATTAGTTAGCATAGCTTTATTCATTCATTCTTTTCGGCTTAGTCCCTTTATTAATCTGGGGTCGCCACAGCCAACTTATCCGGCATATGTTTTATGCAGTGGATGCCCTTTCAGCTGCAACCCATCACTGGGAAATTACCATAGCTTTATTAGTTACTAACACATTTAACTAATAGCTTTTAAAGGAGGTATGGTGGCCTCACAGCAAAAAGGTCACTGATTTGAGTCCCGGCTGCGTCAGTTGGCATTTCTGTGTGGAGTTTGCATGTTCTCCCCGTGATAGTGTGGATTTCCTCCTGGTGCTCCGGTTTCCCCCACAGTCCAAACACATGCGCTACAGGTGAATTAGATTGACTAAATTGGCTGTAGTGAGTGAGTGTATGTGTGAGATTGAATGTTTATGGGTGTTTCCCAGCACTCGGTTGCAGCTGGAAGGTCAGTCGCTGCGTAAAAAAAAAATATGCCTGAATAGTCAGCGGTTCATTATTCTGTGGTGACCCCTGATAAGTAAGAGACTAAGCCAAAGGAAAATGAATGAATCAGAGCTTTTAACAGTTAACGTTATTATATATATAGACATTGTTAACCTGCTGTGATGTAGTATATAGGTGATGTCTATGTGCGCATGTTCAAAGAAGTGTATTTGTGTTTAATTTAATCATTATTAACTATAATATTGATAACAATTACTATCATTATTATTATTATTATTTGGCATTTTTATTTGTTTATTTATTTTTTTATGAATTTAAAATCAATTATGCACATGTCACATATGAATATATATATATATTATTATTAAATCAATAATAATAATAATAATAATAATAATAATAATGTTCAAAAAATATAAAACATGTAATAATAATATTAAATTAAATGTATTTTAATTTATTTAATGAACTACTTAAACAATTTAAAATTATATATTTTTTAATATTTTAAAAAAATTATATTAATAGTAATAATAATAATAACATTAAATTAAATGTATTTTAAAAATGTATAAATAATTGATTAATTCAACAAACCCCAAACAAATATACACCATCACATATGAACATATATTATATTTTATTTAATCTATAATAATAATAATAAAAAAATTAAATGTATTTTTGAAATTAATAATTAAATAAACAAATCCCAAACCAATATACATTGTCACATATAAACATATATTCTATCCTATTTAAAATATAATAACAATAATAATAATAATAATAATAATAATAATAATAATAATAATAATAATAGTAATAATAACATTAATAATAATAATAATAATAATAATAATAATAAAAATAGTAATAATAACATTAATAATAATAATAATAATAATAATAAGAATAATAAGAATAATAACTAATTAAATGTATTTTTTTATATTTACCAATCACACAGTCACAAATGAACATAATATTCCATTTAACAGACTAACACTTTTATAAACACAACAGTATATTAAGCAACTATTTAAAAGAAATGATTAGACAATTATCTGACCACTTTCTTCTTCATTTTAAATCAAGCTGCAATGAAAGTGTCTGTTTAAGCAACACAGCTAATACACATAATTAACACAGTCACTTTAAGACTAATAAAAGTTCCTAATAACATCCACTGCAGAAATTTAACTCTTCAAAAGCCCTTTCCCTTAATTCCATTAATTCCCAGCTGAAGTCCCGTCCTACATTTGTCACTCAGAAACGCTCAGAGACTCCTTTTCCCCCCTTATTTTTTGCTGACTTATTAACAGCGTCTTTTGATCATGAACAAAAAGCAGCTCGCAGACATCTGAACTGACCCTTGGGTTTAATTTAGCCCGGCGTCAAAACTTTCACTCCTCCTTTGCTTTCTTCAAAATCTGCACCGATAACTTTCAGAAGACATGATCTGCTGTGCATGGGCGACTCCGAATGCGTTACCACAGTAATTTTAGTCATCTGTTTGTTTTTTAGCAAGCCAGATATTGCCTGATGAACTTCCCCAGGGCACGACTGATGCCAAATTTCGTCAAGCGTGTAATGATTTTCTTATGTAAACAACAATAAAGGGCGTCCCGCGGGAGCTTTATTTGCGAGTCTGACACCTTGGCGTGCTGTTTGAGAGCTGGAAAAACTTGCTCCGCATTACTTGCGCATCCTTCAAATCTTCTCCGTAGCGCCTTTCCAGGGGGTTTGGATGTAGTCGAGCCCCTTAGGACACTACAAAGAGCTCTTGAAGGAGAAAGAAGCAAAATCAAAGGTGCTTCAAACAATGCTGCCACTTCTCAATCCCGGCTGGAGGAATCTTTTCAAGATGAAGCCACTCAAATATTCCTCTTTTCTTTTTTTTTCCTGATTTTTTTTTACGCTTCACTGCTTTTTATTCACCTGTTGGACACTAATAACACTTGATTTTTGCCCCCCTTCTTTTCTGAAGATTATCGAGCAACACTGGTAAACACTAAAAGTGTAAAACCGCCATCAAATCCAAGGTGAAAGAACATTTCACAACAGTCAGACGGCTTACTTCAGATCTTCTGCAGCACACAAATCTGATTTAGACGGGTGAATAGAGCTGGTGGAATGACATCACGACTCACATTTTATCCAGTCTGAACTAAAGATATCACAAATGCCATAAATACAGGTTAGTATATATCATGTATATACTACCTATACAGCTGAAGTCAAAACTATTCGCGCTCGTGTGTTTTCACTTTTTTAAATATTTCCCAAATGATGTTGAACAGATTCATGAATTTTTCACAGTAATTCCTATAATATTTTATTGTCTGGAGAAAGTCTTATTAGTTTTATTTTGGCCACAATAAAAAGCAGTTTTTAATTTTTTTTCAAACAATTTTAAGGTCAATATTATTAGCCCCCTTAAGCAAAATGTTTTGATTGTGTCAAGAACTGACCACTGTTATATAATGGCTTGCCTAATTATCCTAACCTGCTTAATTAACGTAATTAACCTTACATTTTATCCAGTCTGTGCTAAAGATATCAAAAATACCAGTGCTTTTTGTACAACGAAAACCCTGATAAGTTGACTGAACAAAATTAATTGAGTAAACTTGTTGCCTGAATTTATTTGAGTAATCCCAAAACTTGCATATTTAGGTTTATTTAACTTGTTGGTTTGGTAGATTATACTTAAATTGTTCATTTCACTGTGTGTTTCTGTGTGTGTGTGTAATTATATGCTATGAAAAATATGTTTAAAAGAAAATAAGTAGCCATTTAATCCAATAATTAATAATGAATAGTGAATAATTATACATGAAGCCTTGTTTTCTAATTTAAAAAAAGACATTGCCCTAAAAAGGTTGCACATATTAGAATTTCACAGTCAAGACTACATTAATAATGACCAATTTATTTAATTTTTTTTTTTTTTTTTTATCAAAGGATAGTGATTTTGAGCTTACTATACTTGAAATCTTAAGTTCATGCCTTTTCATTGTATGTAAGTTAAATGAACTCATATTTTTACGTTACAGGATCAAAGTGCTAAATTTTAAGTATTGTTCAATTAACTTTACTTGATTGTTTAAGTAAAGACAACATATTAGGGTTTACAGTGTACAGGTTAGTACATATAATTTATATAATACTCTATATGTACATCTACAGTCAAAACTATTCACCCTCCTGTGATTTTTTTCTTATTCAAATATTTCCCATATGATGTTGAACAGATTCAGGAAATATTCACAGTAATTCCTATAATATTTTTTCTTCCGGAGAAAGTCTTATTTGTTTTATTTTGGCTAGAATAAAAAGCAGGGTTTTTTTTTCAAACAATTTTAATGTCAATATTATTAGCCCCCTTAAGAAATATGTTTTGATCGTCTCCAAAACTAACTACTGTTATATAATGGCTTGCCTAATTAACCAGACCTGCTTAATTAACCTCACATTTTATCCAGTCTGCTCTAAAGACATCCGAAATGCCAGTGCTTGTGTATAGGTTAGTATATATAATTTATATACTACCCTATGTGTACATTTGAAGTCAAAATTATTCGCATTCCTGTGATTTTTTTTTCTTGTTCAAATATTTCCCAAATTATGTTGAACAGATTCAGGAACTTTTCACAATAATTCCTATAATATTTTTTCTTCTGGAAAAAGTCTTATTTGTTTTATTTTGGCTAGAATAAAAGCAGTTTTTAATATTTTTAAACCATTTTAAATGTTAATATTATGAGCCCCCTTTCAATATTTTTCAATGATCTCCAGAACAAACCACTGTTATACAATGACTTGCAATGAATTACCCTAACTTGCCTAGTTAACACATTTTGTTAACACATTGCCAGTGCTTTTAAATAGGTTAATATATGTCATGTGTCATACTAACCTATATGTATGTAAGCAAAGTGCAAAAAGCAGTACTTTATAGCAGATATTTTGAAAGTTGAGGTTTTCTCGAATATGTGCTGATTTGATAATTAAATGTAGTAACTTCAGCACCGACAGCCAAGTGGTTAGGTGCGTCGACATACAGTGATTGTAATTTTGTACAATTTTCTGGACACTGCATTAGTCTTTTTTTTTCTGAATGTATAAATTAAATAATAAAAAAGGACATGCACAAAACAAACTAACAAAGACAGAAATATACAGCTAAATTAAATGACTGAACAACAACTAATAATGCAATTTTTTTATAAAATGAAATATGCTTGATAGAGTGAAAAAAAGTAGGGAAATATTGATAAACTGTAAAAAAAAAAAAAAAAAAAAAAAAAAAAATATATATATATATATATATATATATATATATATATATATATATATATATATATATAAGCAATATCACACGAGTAGCAGTGCAATATGGCTGTATATCGGCACTGGTGGGAGGCGTGCA
>NC_141021.1:3347500-3357500 GCF_052040795.2 Danio rerio | reverse complement strand
GGAGGAAACCCACACAACACGGGGAAAACATGCAAACTCCACACAGAAATGCCAACTGACCCAGCTGGGGCTTCAACCAGCGACTTTGTTTTGAGGCGATCGTGCAACCCACTGCACCACTGTGATGCCCTTAATAATAATATTAATAATAATAATAATAATAATAATAATAATAATAATAATATTAATAATAATAATAATAATAATAATAATAAGTATAATAAGTATAATGATTATAAAAACAGTAGATAGAAAGAAATTAATAAATCATCTGATTATTTAAATATCGTTTTATTTAAATAAAAAATACTTTATTTAACTATATTTACATTTTATATACATTTTATTCATTTATTTTATTCTATTCATTTATTTTATTTTATTGTTATTTATAACAATATATAAATATATTTGTATATTATATATGAATTATTCAATAACAACAACAACAACAACAACACTATTAAATATATTTTAGATACAGTAAACAGATGGAGTTGCTCCATCAAATCAACAAATCAGCAGATTTACATTTATATTTACATTATTAATAGTATAATTTAGTTATATAAAATTGTATTTTAGTGTTAGTGATGGTGGTATTTTATTTATTTATTTTATTTAAATAGCATTATAATCATGTTATAATTGTGTATTTAATGATTAATACATTTAATAATAATAATAATAATAATAATAATAATAATAATAACAGCAAAACAATATCAGTAATAATAATAATAATAATAATAATAATAATAATAATAATAATAATAATAATAATAATAATAATAATAATAATAATAATAACAGCAAAACAATATCAGTAATAATAATAATAATAATAATAATAATAATAATAATAATAATAATAATAATAATAACAGCAAAACAATATCAGTAATAATAATAATAATAATAATAATAATAATAATAATAATAATAATAATAATAGCTATTATTATTATTACAAGAATAATAATAGTTATTATAATAAAAATAATAATAGGGCTGCACAGTGGAGCAGTGCGTAGCACAATCACCTCACATAAAGAAGGTTGTTGGTTTGAACATAATAATAAAAATAATAATATTCATTCAATTTCTTTTCGGCTTAGTCCCTTTATTAATCCAGGGTCGCCACAGCGCAATGAACCGCCAACTTCACTCATTTACACTCATACACTAGGACAATTTAGCCTATCCAATTTACCTGTACCGCATGTCTTTGGACTGTGGGGGTAAC
Organism: Danio rerio; assembly: GCF_052040795.2. NCBI lineage: Eukaryota > Metazoa > Chordata > Actinopteri > Cypriniformes > Danionidae > Danio > Danio rerio. The sequence goes on along the minus strand of NC_141021.1, from coordinate 3,356,254 downwards.
CGAAGCACCCGGATGAAACCCACGCAAACAAAGGGAGAACATGCAAACTCCACACAGAAATGCCAACTGACCCAGCCGAGGCTTGAACCAGCAACCTTCTTGCTGTGAGGCAACACTACCTACTGCACCACTGCGTCGCCATAATAATAATAATAATAATAATAGTAATAATAATATAATTGTAGATACAGCAGGTAGATGGTGTTGCTCCAACAAATCAATAAGCCAGCATTTATCTTAAAAAATTTATTATTAAAGTATAAAAAAACTAGTTAAATTTATTTCTGTTGTTTAATTAAATATTTAATCATTGTTTAATTATTGTAATACTACAAAAGTCTTACTCAAAGGACTCAATATGAGCAGTTTCCCCCAGATCAAAGGATCTGAGCTGCTGTCGTGTCCTCTATGATTTCTTTGCTTTGATTTTAATTTCTCTTGAGGAGTTTCACAACAACTTGATCCTTCATAAGCAGCATCTGAGCAGCAACATCCACATGCACAGTCTCAGAGAAGTGTGTTTTCTCGCGCGCTGATGGTGTGGCAGAGACAGAGAGTAATGTGCCGCTGTTTCTCCACGTCTCTCAGGAGGAGAGCAGAATTAAAGCTGCAATATGTTCAATGCTGGAGGAGGAAAACACAGAGCTCTCATTCCTGGAGCAGATCAAGAAGAGCCATATGCCTTCAATCCACTCCAGAAATACAACATAAACAACAGCTAATGCATACTGTACACACACACACACAAACATACACACACACACACACACACACACACACATGCATACGCACACATATGCATACACACACTTGCACATACGTCCATACACAGTGTAAATGCATGCACACGTACATGCACACACTCAAACAGGTACTGTAAAAATGTATACATGCACATCACACACACACACACACACACACACAAGTACAGAACACACACACAAACAGCTGCTGTATAGAGAACACACATGCAAACACACACAAACATGCAGGCGCACACACACACACACACACACACACACACACATATATACATATACATATAGTAAAAATGTGATATGAAAATTCTAAATGTTGATGTACACTCACCGGCCACTTTATTAGGTACACCTGTTCAACTGCTCGTTAATGCAAGATTCTAATCAGCCAATCACATGGAAGCAACTCAATGCATTTAGGCATGGTCAAGACGATCTGCTGCTGTTCAAACTGAGCATCAAAATGGGAATGAAAGGTGATTTAAGTGACTTTGAATGTGGCATGGTTGTTGGTGTCAGACGGGCTGGTCTGAGTATTTCAGAAACTGCTGATCTGCTGGGATTTTCACGCACAACCATCTCTAGGGTTTACAGAGAATGGTCTGAAAAAGAAAAAATATCCAGTGAGCGGCAGTTCTGTGGGCGCAAATGCCTTGTTAATGCCAAAAGTCAGAGGAGAATGGCCAGACTGGTTGATAGAAAGGCATCAGTAACTTAAATAACCTTGAGGCGGATGGGCTACAGCAGCAGAAGACCAAACCGGGTGCCGCTCCTGTCAGCTAAAAACAGGAAACTGAGGCGACAATTCACACAGGTTCACCGAAATTGCAAAATAGAAGATCGGAGAAACGATGCTATACACACACACACACACGCACACGTATGTATTTTTTTCTAAATATAAATAAACATTTTCTAAAATATATAGACAACTGGGTGTATTTACAAGCTTATATTTTGGATTTGATATATTTTTATTATTATATACATATCATTATTATTATAAATATTTATTTATTACATTTTTCATCAATTACAGCTCAGAAAAAGTCTCTGATGTCGTCCTTTTTATTCATCTGTCACATTTAATGACGACGCCACATCATTTTACACATATTTTGTCACTATTTTGTTCTTATCTAAAATATTTAAGATGCAATAACCCTTAGCAGACCACCAAAAATTATCTCCAGCAAAACAACAAATCTGCAGTCTTGTCCTGTAATAATAGTACAGTTCTGTATGTGTGTGTGTGTGTGTGTGTGTGTGTGTGTGTGTGTTAATAGCAGACAGAAGCGTCAGAGGCTCTGCTTTAATGAAGTCTCGTGACACTGTTCCTCTTAAAGCAGCGTCGAGTGGCCCTTCACACTCTTCACACACACACACACACACACACACACACACACACACACACACACACACACACACTGCAATCACTCCAAATCCCACATCGCCTAATTAGACTCGCCTCGACCTCCTGCACACCAAAACGGACCTTCAAGAACTGCTTGTTTTTATTGCACTAATACCTCTGGTGCACGCTGTGAATCTATATATACACACATACACACACACTGTACACAACTACATCATGCAGCTCCGCAAATAACAGCATCAGCACTGGGACGTGTGTGTGTGTGTGTGTGTGTGTGTGTGTGTGTGTGTGTGTGTGTGTGTGTGTGTGTGTGTGTGTGTGTCTGTAGATTGAATACACTCAACAGGTGACTGTGGATATCAATGCACAACAGAAAAAATACCTCAGAGAATAAAAATACAAGGGCTTGAGCTGAAAATTAAAGTTATATTCGGTAATATTTTTCTAATGCAAATGACAGCAATAAATAAATAAATTAATTATAGACAAGTAAGTAAACAAGTAAATAAATAACTAAATAATTAAATAATTAAGTAAATAAGTAACTGAATAAATAAATACATAAATAAATAAATAAATATTTAACTAAATGAAATAACTAAATTAATTAAAAAAATTATATAAATGCATAATAAAATTTAAAAATAATAAATAAACAAATAAAAATGGAATAATTAAGTAAATAAGTAGATAACTAAATTAGAAAAAAAAATAATTTACTAAGTAAATAATCAAGTAGAGAAGTAGACAAATAGCCAAATAATTAAATAAATAAATAATTAAATAAACAAACAAACAAACAAATAAATAAATTAGACAACTATAAAGTAAATAAGTAAATAAGAAAATAAATAAATAATTAAATATGTAACTAAATTAGTTAATTAAAAGGGGGAAAAATGTATATAAATAGATAACGAAATTAATAAATAAGAAAATAAGTAACTAAGTAATTAAATAAATAAGTAGACAAGTAACTAAAAAAAGTAAATAAATAAACAAATAATAAAACAGAAAATTAATTGAAAATAAATAAATAAATAAATAAATAAATAAATAAATAAATAATCTCACCCAAAACAGACCTAAAATATATACCATTTTTAAATATGAATTAGTAAAAATTATTTTAAAACTTAAGAAGTATTTTAAATATTTATTTTCATGTTTGATTACTGCAAGATATGCAAAAACCAAGCCAAATATTTTCAAAGGCAGCACATGTAAGAAAACTAAATAGCTTTCAACCTTTTTAAAACTTTTGTGCAATGTGTTTTGGAAGAATTTTCTCAGTGTTTCCACATAATAATTGATATGTGATTCAGGGTTGGTTGTGAACATGTTAGAGTACAAACAGAGCAGGAATCAACAAAACTGTGGGCGCGCTGCAGTGAAGCTGCCCGGCTCAGCAGTGCCTCTTTTATACTGACTTATTTATGTACAGTATGTATGGAGTTTTGTTAGACACAAACACTGATATTTTGCAGAACATCAAACTGTTGGTACCCACAGACTTCCATACTTTCTTCAGAAAAGTCAATAGCTTCATTCACTGTATTTAAAAACTCATTGGGACTAAAAGACAATTACATTATAAATAACTATAATTAATTACTATAAACATATACAGTAACATCTAACTTTACAGTACTTTTTTCTGCAGATAAGTCATTTCTTACAGTAACTAGCTGGAACTAATAGCTCGGTACCTAATATTCTTCAAAATATCTTGTTTCATGTTCATGTGTGGACATACAGTGTAATAAACAAACCTATATAAACATAATCATAAATAAGAACACAGCACTGGAGGTAAGAGCTATTTTAAACCTGTACATTACTTACATACTGGAGCGATACTCTAACTATACTATACATGCTTAAGCTATACACGCAACATAAGACCATCTATATATATTTAAGGTTGAAGAAAACAAATAGTGCAACATGATTGTCTAGTTCATTTACAGGTAAACAGGGTTTTCCTCATTGAGTCCAGGTAAGATGGAGTTTAAGTAAAGTGTTCAGTGCATAAGCTTTACCCGTCCCGGATTGGCCAATGGGGAGGACCAGGAGAGTTCCCGGTGGGCCGGTCAATTTTTTTGGCCGCGAGGGCCGGTGTTTCTAGCTGCTTGTACTCTCAGCAGTCGCACATTTTTTTTCATTTATTTATTTATTTGACCATAGCCTCACTCTTTTGATTCATTATTTTGACTTCTTATTTATTGTCTCGCAGCCCCATGAGCAAAATGCAGCCTGCAGGGTAATGATAATGCAAGTATCATTCCGCCCACTCTAGCTTAAGAGCGGCATTGTGGTCTAGTGGTCAGCAGCATGTTGCATTACGACATTAACGATCCGTGTTTGATCCTCACCTGAGTAATTTTTTTTTTTTTCATTTTTATTGTTAAGTCATATAAAACTGTAAGGTTGTTGAACATTTGAAGTTCTAAAGCTGCTGTTTTCTTGAAAAAGATGTGCTAGTGTAATTAGAAACTGAATTGGAAATGACCTTATTTTAATATAGTCAGTTGTGAACTGAGGTGGGCCGGTCTAATGCTTGAAACTCAAGGGCTGAAAAGGAGTCCCACTCCAGCCCTGCGTCAACATTCAATTTTTTTTCCCGGGATTCTCCCGTTTTTTTACAGTTCTATCCCGCTATCATCCTGTAAAGGTATTTTCCCGCATTTCTGCGGTATTTTTAACGAAATCTCACAGCAATTCGTAACTTTTTTGATTTAGTGGCTAATTCGTATGAATTTGTACGATCTAATTTGTACAATTTAGTACGATTTGCTCATCACCCAATGACGGTTGGGGTTAGGGGTGGGGTTTGGGGCCACGCCTCCTTTTTAAAATCATACATTTTCGTATGACTGAACTCATAGGAATTAGCCACTACACTGATAAAACGTAAAATACTTAGGTTTCCTCGTGAGATCAAGCTGGTATTTTTAGTCTTTCTCTGAAGGGTGGCATTCTCTGAATGTATAACTGTTCTGTGCTTTCGCTTTGTTTAGGCATGAAAACACTTTAAAATAAATATAAAAACGGCAGGATTTCCTTTCCTTTTCATTACTGGTGCCGTTGCCCTCAAAACAGACATAAAGCGGTGCGTGACTGTCAGCTGACGCGCTCCATAGTGATGAATAGACGTTGTTTCCCAAACGGATTCTGTACAGGCGATTTGAAGCAGAGGGAAAGTCTGGGTTTTAGGTGCATGTTTGAACAGACATATACACATAATGCAAATTAATAACAATAATAATATCTAAAAATGTCGATCTTTGTGTTTTTTTTTTTTTTTATATAACTAATTTTGTCCAAAGTGAGCATAAAAAGTCAGGAAAGCAGTCGAACGCTTATATTATAATGCTAGATGTGTGCATTTTTAAAGTGACACCTGTTATTTAATGTAATAAAAAAATCTTAATAAATGAGAAATTCATTCACTGCTCTTTAATCATATTGTGTAAGTTATACAGCAAAGAAACAGCAAGAGATTTGATAACTTGATTCTATTTCCTTATTAAAGTTATTAATTTTAATAAGCTGAACTGTTTGCTAATGTATTTGCTGCTAATGTGTACTATCTATTTTTTCTTTTGTATATGATAATAAAAAAGGGGCGAGGCAGTAGCGCAGTAGGTAGTGCTGTCGCCTCACTGCAAGAAGGTCGCTGGTTCGAACCTCGGCTCAGTTGGCGTCTCTGTGTGGAGTTTGCATGTTCTCCCTGCCTTCGCGTGGGTTTCCTCCGGGTGCTCCGGTTTCCCCCACAGTCCAAACACATGCGGTACAGGTGAATTGGGTAGGCTAAATTGTCCGTAGTGTGTGAATGTGTGTGTGGATGTTTCCCAGAGATGGGTTGCGGCTGGAAGGGCATCCGCTGCGTAAAAACTTGCTGGATAAGTTGGCGGTTCGTTCCGCTGTGGCGACCCTGGATTAATAAAGGGACTAAGCCGACAAGAAAATTAAATGAAGTTTCACAAACTAATTTCGAGAGGAGCACGTGATATGATTGACTGCAGCTGGCCACTCATCTACACTCATTGGCTAGCCAATCGGATTGATCCAAACTCATTTTAAATAACCTAGCTAAGATCTACTCCCTTATCTTCGTTTCCCGAAGAAACCCCCCATCCACCCCTTCTCCTCCTTTCCTCTTTTGCCGAGGGGAGCTCTCGAGAACACCTGACCTCGTACTCCCCTCACATGCTTTATGGACCTGGCGGGAGCCCTGGGCTCAACTATCTCCGAGCTCAGGGTTCTCTCCCGGGACAGCATGCCAAACTTGCTAACAAGTTGTCAAACAGTATCTAAGTGTGAACTCTTGAAATAAAATGATAATAAAAAACACATTGCTGACCGTTTGTTTATTTACAATGGAACAGCTTCAAATATGCAAGTAATTTGGGGATTATTATGGCTTATTATGGTGGGCATATTCTTTATTTTCACATCCCAATGTTGACCGATATGTCATATGCAGACAAGAGTGTTTCTACAGGTGGTTTGTCAAGCCCACTCATCTGTGTGAGGCACACTCAGAAATGCACAATGTTGTTTTTCAAGAGATATGGAGTGATTGTTAGAAAGTGTCTGGTGTGCGAGTATTAGTGTGTGTGTGTGTGTTCGTTCTCCTGACTGCCGTGTAATGAAGTGTCTGTCAGCAGATCTGGCCGAGCAGAAGAGCTGTAGACTGTGAGTGTGGACTCTTGCGCTGGAGTCCATCTCGTCTCGTCTCACTTGTGTTTCCGCCGAGGCTTTGAGTCGTCGCTGTCAGACTGAAACACACGCGCGCAGGTTTCTCTCTTTCTTCAGACACACTGAACTGTCAGCAGCAGTCTTTAAGAGAACCAGGATTATTTATAACTGCAACTTTGCTTTTGATGAAGAAGATGAAAATATAAAATAGATCCAGAAGAGTCAGCTGCTTTTACTGAACTTGTATAGGCTTTCAGTAATGAGCAGTAATATATGTGATTATATTATGATGTCTGCAATCAACAGAAAGGAGATGTGTTTTACAACAATAGAAATATGAAAAAGGTTTAAACACACTGTGAAGTAGGGCTATTATAGTTATGCAATATACAGCTGTATATTTATAAAATATAGTAAAAATAAAACTAAAATGTTTCTTTTAAATGCAATTATTGAATATAATACAAATAATAACCCCACATACAAATCAATAAGTACCACATTACGAAAAACAGCCAATCAAATAAATAAGTAAAATAAGATTATATATATATATATATATATATATATACATCATTTTCAGATTTTACACATACAGATGAGGTCAGAATTTTTGACCCCCCTGAATTATTAACCCCCCTGTTAATTTTTCCCCAATTTCTGTTAAAGGGAGAGAAGATTTTTTCAACACATTTCTAAAAATAATAATTTTAATAACTCATCTCTTATAACTGATTTATTTTATCTTTGCCATGATGACAGTAAATAATATTTGACTAGATATTTTTCAAGACACTTCTATACAGCTTAAAGTGACATTTTAAGGCTTAATTAGGTTAATCAGGTTAACTAGGCAGGTTAGGGTAATTAGGAAAGTTATTGTATAATGATGGTTTGTTCTGTGAACTATCAAGAAAAAATATAGCTTAAAGGGGCTAATAATTTTGACCTAAAAATGGTGTTTAAAAATGTAATAAAACTGCTTTTATTGTAGCCGAAATACAACAAATAAGACTTTTTTTAAAATAAGACATACTGTGAAAATGTATTTTCTCTGTTAAACATCATAAGGAAAATTTATTAAAAAAAAAAAGAAAAAATATTTGAAGTGAGCGAATAATTCTGACTTTAACTGTATATATACACATACTTTATCCAACTAGTTTATTTATCTTAATAATTATACTTTTAAATAGTTTTGTAAAAAATTGCAATGTATTACCATCATAAATAACAAGTAAATCAATAATAAAAGTAAATAAGTGAATAAGCAAATACATAAATAATAAAAATAAAAAGAATAAAAACTTTGCTAAGAACTGTTTTTTTATTATTTCTCCCATTGACAGATTAATTAATTACAGTAACCAATAATTATTAAAAGTAATTAGAATAATAGAGAAAAAAATGAATATTCTGCTGCTGTGTTGTTGTTTTTTCCATTGACAGATTATTTAATAACCTTAAATAACTTACACAATATTAAACCTTAAATACCTCTTTTGCACAATATTCTGCACAACATTGTTTAGTCTCAGGTAAAAGTACTTGTATAGCCTGTCTTATGTGTATAGTTAAGTATATTATAGTATATGTTAGTTATGCATAGTTTTTTTTTTTTTAATAGCTCATATGCCCAGTGATGTGTTTGTATTCATGATACATGTAGGTAGCACCGTTGTCCTGTGAGACGCGACATTTGGTTCCTCTGTATGTCCACACATGTAGCGGAATGACAATAAAGTTCGACTTCACTTGATCATAAAATTATTAAAAGTAATATTAAAGGAATAAAAAAACTATAAAAACTTTGAATATTTTGTTAGGAATTGTATTTTATTTTCATAATTTATCCTATTAACAGATTAATTAATAATTACAGTAACCATTTCTTGTCAGCTTAGTCCCTTTATTAAT
>NC_141021.1:3320000-3342500 GCF_052040795.2 Danio rerio | reverse complement strand
TAAACAGATATTGTGGATCATATGCAGGGGGGCTAATAATTCTGACTTCAACTGTAAATATTGACAAAACTAACTTTATTTTGGATGCAATCAGTCGTGATTAATATTTGTCCAGCACTTGTAAATATCTCACTTTAAATCTTTGAAATGTAACATAAGAACCGAAGTTTTCAGCTTTGTTCACATCCCTCGTCTACAGTAACACTGATGTTCACCTTGATCTGGAAGTCTCTGTGTTTTAAAGAGCATCACAGTCAGACTGTGAAACAAACAAACAAGCAGAATAAAAAAATATATATTGAAAACCACAAGAAGAAGACAACAACAATCCCAAATGATGCTGACAGTGACTGGGAGCGCTGCGAGCACGGCTACAATAATGTAATGTTGGTTTTCTCGTGGCTCCGAGGGAAAAAAAAGCAACGCTATCAGCATCTCGCGACTGACAGGGAAAACAAAGCGCCGGGTTTTCACCTCGCCTACGCTCCCAAACACCTTACGCCTGAGACACAACTTCCTGTAGCAGTCGCTTTTTCCACAGTATTAATGGCTTCATTACTTCCTGTACATCTGAACGCTCTCTGGGGCTGCGTTTGCCTCTGAACACTGCTCACTTACCAAAAGATATTAATCACATTCGGTGCCTCAGTGCTGAAAAGGCTGTCCAAATAATTAACTTATGTAAATGGTCTTTTTTTGGGAGCACAGGCTGTTTGATTTATTTATTAGTATTATTAATGTTGGATTTATTATCGGTGGTGTCCTCTGAAGGGATAAATGCTCGTGTAATCCAGGTGGGTGTGTTCGGCACCTGATGCTCCGCTGTTAGTATTGCTAATTAGCAGTAATTAAGTGTGTTTTTTTTTGCTCCAGCCTCTCTCTCCTCGGGGGCCGCAGATAGTTGGAGGTGTATTTATGGTGGGATTATTTGGGAGACGTAAAGAAAAAGCAATTACGCATGCTGCTGCTCACAGTGAATCTGAATTAGAGTTTATTGCTGTCAGACACGTGACTTTTTTTTTTGCTGTCCTGGAAATGACGGTGTTTGTCGGGATGGATGAGGGAGAAGTAAACTCTATAACATATATGTGGAGTGTAAAAATAACCTCATAATGCAAGGCTTTCTAATTAGAAGTAAATACATTTCTACTAAGCATCGCACTGCACTTTATTTAAAGATGTATTTTTTTAGAAGTAAGAACTGACTGAATTCATCAAAAACAACAAGGATTTTAATGATAATAGATTTAGTTTTTTCTATAGACAGATGGAAGGATTGACAGATGGATGAACAATGGACAGACAGACAGATATATTGAAAGTCTTAGACAGATGAATATAGACAGATGAATAGGCAGACAGACGGTTATATAGAGAGATGAATAGGCAAACAGACGGTTATATAGACAGATGAATAGGCAAACAGACGGTTATATAGACAGATGAATAGGCAGATAGACGGTTAGATAGAGAGATGAATTGGCAGACAGACGGTTATATAGAGAGATGAATAGGCAGACAGACGGTTATATAGACAGATAGACGGTTAGATAGAGAGATGAATAGGCAGACAGACGGTTATATAGACAGAAAGACGGTTAGATAGAGAGGTGAATAGGCAGACAGACGGTTAGATAGAGAGATGAATAGGCAGACAGACGGTTATATAGACAGATAGATGGTTAGATAGACAGATGAATAGGCAGACAGATGGTTATATAGACAGATGAATAGGCAGATAGACGGTTAGATAGAGAGATGAATAGGCAGACAGACGGTTATATAGAGAGATGAATAGGCAGACAGACGGTTATATAGACAGATGAATAGGCAGACAGACGGTTATAGACAGATGAATAGGCAGATAGACTGTTAGATGGAGAGATGAATAGGCAGACAGACGGTTAGATGGAGAGATGAATAGGCAGACAGACGGTTATATAGAGAGATGAATAGGCAGACAGACGGTTATATAGACAGATGAATAGGCAGACAGACGGTTATATAGACAGATGAATAGACAGACAGACGGTTATATAGAGAGATGAATAGGCAGACAGACGGTTAGATAGAGAGATGAATAGGCAGACAGACGGTTAGATAGAGAGATGAATAGGCAGACAGATGGTTATATAGACAGATGAATAGGCAGATAGACAGTTAGATAGAGAGATGAATAGGCAGACAGACGGTTATATAGACAGATAGACGGTTAGATAGAGAGATGAATAGGCAGACAGACGGTTATATAGACAGATAGACGGTTAGATAGAGAGATGAATAGGCAGACAGACGGTTAGATAGAGAGATGAATAGGGAGACAGATGGTTATATAGAGAGATGAATAGGCAGACAGATGGTTATATAGACAGATGAATAGGCAGATAGACGGTTAGATAGACAGATGAATAGGCAGACAGACGGTTATATAGAGAGATGAATAGGCAGACAGACGGTTATATAGACAGATGAATAGGCAGACAGATGGTTATATAGAGAGATGAATAGGCAGACAGACGGTTATATAGACAGATGAATAGGCAGACAGACGGTTATAGACAGATGAATAGGCAGATAGACTGTTAGATGGAGAGATGAATAGGCAGACAGACGGTTAGATGGAGAGATGAATAGGCAGACAGACGGTTATATAGAGAGATGAATAGGCAGACAGACGGTTATATAGACAGATGAATAGGCAGACAGATGGTTATATAGACAGATGAATAGGCAAACAGATGATTATGTAGAGAGATGAATAGACAGACAGACGGTTATATAGAGAGATGAATAGGCAGACAGACGGTTAGATAGAGAGATGAATAGGCAGACAGACGGTTATATAGACAGATGAATAGGCAAACAGACGGTTATATAGACAGATGAATAGGCAGATAGACGGTTAGATAGAGAGATGAATTGGCAGACAGACGGTTATATAGACAGATGAATAGGCAGATAGACAGTTAGATAGAGAGATGAATAGGCAGACAGACAGTTATATAGACAGATAGACGGTTAGATAGAGAGATAAATAGGCAGACAGACGGTTATATAGACAGATAGACGGTTAGATAGAGAGATGAATAGGCAGACAGACGGTTAGATAGAGAGATGAATAGGCAGACAGACGGTTATATAGAGAGATGAATAGGCAGACAGATGGTTATATAGACAGATGAATAGGCAGACAGACGGTTAGATAGAGAGATGAATAGGCAGACAGACGGTTATATAGAGAGATGAATAGGCAGACAGACGGTTATATAGAGAGATGAATGGGCAGACAGACGGTTATATAGACAGATGGATAGGCAGACAGACGGTTATATAGACAGATGAATAGGCAGACAGACGGTTATAGACAGATGAATAGGCAGATAGACGGTTAGATGGAGAGATGAATAGGCAGACAGACGGTTAGATGGAGAGATGAATAGGCAGACAGACGGTTATATAGAGAGATGAATAGGCAGACAGACGGTTATATAGACAGATGAATAGGCAGATAGACAGTTAGATAGAGAGATGAATAGGCAGACAGACGGTTATATAGAGAGATGAATAGGCAGACAGACGGTTATATAGACAGATGAATAGGCAAACAGATGATTATGTAGAGAGATGAATAGGCAGACAGACGGTTATATAGAGAGATGAATAGGCAGACAGACGGTTAGATAGAGAGATGAATAGGCAGACAGATGGTTATATAGACAGATGAATAGGCAGATAGACAGTTAGATAGAGAGATGAATAGGCAGACAGACGGTTATATAGAGAGATGAATAGGCAAACAGATGATTATGTAGAGAGATGAATAGGCAGACAGACGGTTATATAGACAGATGAATAGGCAGACAGACGGTTATATAGAGAGATGAATAGGCAGACAGACGGTTATATAGACAGATGAATAGGCAGATAGACAGTTAGATAGAGAGATGAATAGGCAGACAGACGGTTATATAGAGAGATGAATAGGCAGACAGACGGTTATATAGAGAGATGAATAGGCAGACAGATGGTTATATAGACAGATGAATAGGCAGACAGACAGTTATATAGACAGATGAATAGGCAAACAGATGATTATGTAGAGAGATGAATAGGCAGACAGACGGTTATATAGAGAGATGAATAGGCAGACAGACGGTTATATAGACAGATGAATAGGCAGACAGATGGTTATATAGACAGATGAATAGGCAGACAGACGGTTATATAGACAGATGAATAGGCAGACAGACAGTTATATAGACAGATGACTAGGCAGACAGACAGTTATATAGACAGATGAATAGGCAAACAGATGATTATGTAGAGAGATGAATAGGCAGACGGTTATATAGACAGATGAATAGGCAGATAGACAGTTAGATAGAGAGATGAATAGGCAGACAGATGGTTATATAGACAGATGAATAGGCAGACAGACGGTTATATAGACAGATGAATAGGCAGACAGACAGTTATATAGACAGATGAATAGGCAGACAGACGGTTATATAGACAGATGGATAGGCAGACAGACGGTCATATAGACAGATGGATAGGCAGACAGATGGTTATATAGAAAGATGAATGGGCAGACCGACGGTTATATAGACAGGTGGATAAGCAGACAGACGGTTATATAGACAAATGAAAAGGCAGATAGACAGACGGTTATATAGACAGATGAATAGGCAGACAGACGGTTATATAGACGGTAAGACAGACAGACTGTTATATAGACATATGGATAAGCAGATAGATGTTATATAAACAGATGAATAGCCAGACAGATGGTTATATAGACAGATGGATAAGCAGACAGACGGTTATATAGACAGATAAATAGGCAGACAGATGGTTATATAGACAGGTGGATAAGCAGGCAGTCGGCTATATAGACAGATGGACAGGCAGATAGACAGACAGACGGTTATTTAGACAGATTGACAGGCAGATAGGCAGACAGATGGTTATATAGACAGATGGATAGGCAGAGAGACGGTTATATAGACGGATAGACAGACAAACGGTTATATAGACAGATGGATAGGCAGACAGACGATTATATAGACAGATGGACAGACAGACAGACAGACAGACAGTTATATAGACAGGCAGATAGACAGATATATAGACAGATAGATAGACAATTGTACAGACAGACAGACAAACAGCAATTTAGACAGACAGATAGACAGATTGATAAACAGATGGATAGAAAGACAGATAGAGAGACAAACAGTCAGACAGACAGAGTTAGATAGACAAGCGGATAGACTGATAAATAGATTGACGGACAGATGGATGGATAGACAGACGGACAGATGGCCAGACAGATGGACACACAGACAGACAGACAGACAGACAGACAGATGGACAGTCAGACAGACATACAGACATACAGACAGACAGACAGACAGACAGACAGACAGACAGACAGACAGTCAGACAGTCAGACAGACAGACAGACAGACAGACAGACAGACAGACTGATAGACAGACGGATAGACGGACATTTTTTCAGTTGTCAACATCATCAGTGTCTCTTACAGTAATTAGAGTAAATATTTTATTTGACCTTTAGACTGATGATGAAGATGATGAAGATAAGAATTGTGTCTGTGACTCAGTGAACAACAGGAACTGTCTTTTGATATAAATACATTAATCTATAAATAATGTTGTGTTTCTGCGAACATCACTGCAGGATCTGTAGGAGGATTTCCCAGAAGTCTTTCCATCAAGCAACTGGCAGACGAGAGTTTTCTGCCACACTATATACAAGCCCTCAGCTAATATTAGATTTCTCCATCGCCACTGATGAGAAGGAGAAATCAAATCAAATCAGATGATATCATATACTTTTTGGACTGAATTGTGCTGTAGTTTGTTTCTATTATTAATCTATAGAGGGATTAAAGGGACAGTTCATCGACCGCAAATGAGCATCCGTCAACATTTACTCATATTCCTGTCCCTCCAAACTGCTATGGCTTAAAATAAATAAATAAATAATCATTTCTGTAGACTCGTGGGAGACTGAGGACTGAAGTAATTCAGCTTTTCATTGCAGGACAACACAGCATTGCACAGTATACTGCAGTTGATATTTAAATCGTAATAATATTTCATAATGCTGGAGATCTTACTGTATATTCAATCCAAAATAGGCAGTATAAATATGTTTTTGTCATAAAACAGTTATATTTAATTTTTTATTAAATTGAGAGACTACTATATTTATTTTAATATGATAAATTATAATTTCACAACGTAGCACCAACTTCTAATTATATTATATTATATTATATTATATTATATTATATTATATTATATTATATTATATTATATTATATTATATTATTTTTACCGGCCACTTTATTAGGTACACCTTAGTAGTGCCGGGTTGGACCCCCTTTTGCCTTCAAAACTGCCTTAATCCTTCGTGGCATAGATTCAACAAGGTACTGGAAATATTCCTCAGAGATTTTGCTCTGTATTGACATGATAGCATCACAGTTTCTGCAGATTTGTTGGCTGGACATCCATGATGCCAATCACCTGTTCCACCACATCCCAAAGGTGCTCTATTGGATTGAGAGCTGGTGACTGTGGAGGCCATTTGAATACAGTGAACTCATTGTCATGTTCAAGAAACCAGTCTGAGATGATTCACGCTTTATTATATGGTGTGTTATCCTGCTGGAAGTAGCCATCAGAAGATGGGTACACTGTGGTTATAAAGGGATAGACATGGTCAGCAACAATACTCAGGTAGGCTGTGGCATTGTCACGATGCTCAATTGGTACTAATGGACCCAAAGTGTGCCAAGAAAATCTCCCCCACACCATTACACCACCACCAGCAGCCTGAACTAATGATACAAAGCAGGAGGGATCCATGCTTTCATGTTGTTGATGTCAAATTCTGACCCGACCATCCAATGGTGGCAGCAGAAATGGAGACTTATCAGAGCAGGCAACGTTTCTCCAATCTTCTATTGTCCAGTTTTGGTGAGCCTGTGTGAATTGTAGCCTCAGTTTCCAGTTCATAGCTAACTGAAGTGTCACCCGGTGTGGTCTGCCGCTACTGTAACCCATCCGCCTCAAGGTTGCATGTGTTGTGTGTTCAGCGATGCTCTTCTGCAGACCTCGGTTGTAACGAGTGCTTATTTGAGTTACTGTTGCCTTTCTATCAGCTGGAGCCAGTCTGGCCATTCTCCTCTGATTTCTGGCAACAACAAGGCATTTGCGCCCACAGAACTGCCGCTCACTGGATATTTGCTGTCTTTCAGACCATTCTCTGTAAACCCTAGAGAAGGTTGTGCGTGAAAATCCCAGTAGATCGGCAGTTTCTGAAATAACCATGCCACGTTCAAAGTCACATAAATCACCTTTCTTCCCCATGCTGATGCTCACTTTGAACTGCAGCAGATTGTCTTGACCATAGCTGTGTCTCATTTTGGAAGCTGCATCCTTTAAAGGATGCATTCAAAGGGCGCAGCGTCATCGCGGCACAAAAAGGCTGTCTCATTTCAAATAAATTCGAAGGCTCCTTTAAATGCAGCCTCCAAATGCATCCTTCATTTTCCAGGTAATAAAGGACATAACCGGTGCATCCTTCATGGCCTTAAACATCCCAAGATTTATTGCGTGCTGATAACGGCAGGACATGTTTAAAAGAAAACTCTGGTTTAAATGTATGAATTAAGTTTATTTTACTTGGATATCTAAACACTTAAAAAAAAAAAAAAACTATAGAATAGAATAACGGGAATATATTTCCAGCATCTGTATATCTTGTCTTTACAAGATACTTTTAAATAAGTTTTAAAATCACTTTAAAAAAAGTCATTACAAATTTTATCCGCGCTTATTAGCAGCTGTTAGGGTTGCCTGGTGACGAGATCCGTTCTCTGTAGGCTTGATAGTCTCATTTCCAACTGCTTGGTTCGCCCTGTGTGGACTTTAAAGGAGGCAGACTTCAAAGGGGAGTCCCTCGAAGGATGCAGCCTCTGAAATGAGACAGCTCATGTCTACATGCCTAAAGCTGCGGACACATTTGAGTTTGAGCATGCGATATTCTGTCGTGCAGTGCAGCGAAAAGGGGCGGGATTAAACAAGATCATTAGACGTTTAAAAAAGCGAGCGATTGCTCCATGTTTTAAATTTCTGTTCAGAGAGTTCATGTTTTGATCCTCGATTGGTGTCACGCAGTCTAGTGATGCGATATCGCAGGTCAGAGTTCATCAAGCTTAAACTTTGCACCGCAGAAACCTGCGAAATTTGACGCATGACCTTGCGTTTCCGGTCTGACACATTCGCGTGCGTATGAATGGAAGTCTATGGGAGGAAAAGCCGAGTGTGACCGCAGCTTTAAATGCAGTGAGTTGCTGCCATGTGATTGGCTGATCAGAAATTTGCGTTAACGAGCAGTTAGACAGGTGTACCTAATAAATTGACCGGTGAGTGTATTACATTATTACACATCTAAATGTAATACTTTATATAGCATATTAAAATTTATTGGCACATAATACATACATAATAAAAAATAGCATTTAACAAAAATACAAATAATTAATTCTACTTTGTACGTTTTTTAAAAATAAAAATGTACTTATCTTTAGTTAACTACATCAGAAAATGTGTAATAAAAGTGAACAAGGCCTCCAAAATGACATAAAATATAAAATAATTAGAAAAGCAAACCATTTTTTTGGTTCCACCCCTCAAAAAAAGAAAAAGAAAAAAGAAATAAAGACACAAGGCTTAACAATACAAGGCTTTTGTTCTGTATCTTATCACAGAAAAGGCCCTTATTCTCTATTTCCCAGCATCCTTCCATTTCAACAAGTGTTTTGTAACTGATCGCGCTTTAACGGCGCTCTTTTGAATATACGATCATATAAATATTCCTCTGATGTATTCACGTCTCCTCACCTGCTACTGATGACAGCGGCAGCATAATTCATTCATTCTCCTCACATAAATTTGCATATTTTTTTTCCCCTTCAAGTTCTCTCTTTGTACCTCCGTTCACCTGCTAACTGGCACGATGTTGGCGAAGCGCGCTCTGTTTGTGCGGGTCTGTGTTCTATAATGAATGCAAATGGATGTCGCTCAATACGCCGGCGCTGGACAAACAGGCCGAACGTGAACGCGACACTGATCAAAGCCTTTTCGCACGAGCTCCTGACATTTAGAGGCCAAGATTTTCATTAAACAGAGTGATTAGAGGCGAGATGGAGCCGGGAGTGAGGAGTGAAGCAGACAGATGGGATCCAGCACACAGGTGGATGTGATATTAAACACACAGACGTGTCCAAGATCTTGCTGAACATGCCAGAAACGCCTGATGAATGCTATGATATGACAGAAGAACCTTCCTACGGCAAAATAAGTCCATTTAGTATCTGTCATACTGAACTTTTGGGTTCGTGGAAAGGCCAAGAATAGCACACTGTGTCGAAAACAGTGTCACATTACAGGTCTGTTTACATCACCAACAATAACAATAAAGTTTCCACAATGTATGTTCCATTAAGAATTTAAAATGCTAGATAATAGTGCCACCGGTGGCCATTCAGTGAACTGCAGCCAGGGATTTATTGCTCGTAATTGTATATGTATTATTTAACTAAGTAGCAGAGGTGTGGGGAATAGGTAAAAATTGCTAATTGTCTCAATTTACATGACAGTGACTCTGGTGGCGACATTTAAAGAAGTGGTCTGCATCAAGTGACCGGCGTAATCCACGGCGCATGCAACGCCTGTGACTGTGCATTTATACTTCTGCGCTGTTTCTGTTGGTCTGCATTACACTTCCGAAACGCTAGTTGGCAGTGAGGTGTAAATGTTCCTCTGTGTTTTGCTTTTCCTAAACGCTTCCTGAATGTACAAGTGGCTCAAACTCGCTCATTTTGAGGCAGAAACCGGCGGACGTGCAACAGCTTTAACTATGAGGTAAACCAGTGGCGCCCCCAGAAAATTTTCTTAGGGGTGGCCAGAAGAGGCCGCACCAAATCTTGGGGTGGCACACAAAAAAAATAATAAATTCAGTGTAATGTTATATTTTTGTTTCTGGTAAATGAAATAATGTAGTTTTTATTCATTTAATTAATTCTACTTGAAATATTGCAATTTATTATTTGAAATAATTCAGTGTACATGTGCAAACCAAATAAAAATCTATGTTTAGTTTAAAAACACTTTTTATATACTGTATAAATAACTTCTTTTTTTACGTGCCTTTATTGTACATCATACGAGATATGCCATGTCTAAAATTAATGAAGATTAATAAGTTTATTATTCCCAGTGATGGGTTGCAGCTGGAAGGGCATCCACTGTGTAAAAATGTGCTAGATAAGTTGGCGGTTCATTCTGCTGTGGTGACCCTGGATTAATAAAGGGACTAAGCCGAAAAGAAAATGAATGAAAGAATAATGAGTTTATTAATTACCCAAACAAATGAACAAACTGAACAAAAGGCATTACTATACACACTCACTATACCTAATAATATTATTTATCCATATTGCTTTTTGAACCATTTTATTAATGCAGCTTCTTCTATTGATATACTGTACCTTAAGGTAAATATTAAATAGCCATTGCTGTCTATTGAAGGTGTGTGCGTGCTGTCAAGGACGATCGGGGAGGGTAGTGGTGGTTCTAGTTTAAATGACACCCTGGGCTAACCACCCTATACACCCCCACCTCTCTTGAATTGTTAAATTTGTTATTCAATAAATATAACAATTTATTTATATTTATTCTAAATAAATACAATTAATATTAATATACAATTATTATTCTAAATAAATAACAGAAATCAGTCCTAAATATTACTGGAAAACAACAACTGGAGTGATATGCCAACATCACTTAAGAAACCTTTTGCATGAAAATTAATTATGACAATTCTAAAGAATACAAAAAAAGTATTATAGAATTATCTGTGATCTTAGACCAGATCATGGCTGAGAAATCATGTTATGAAGTCTTACCTCCCTAACTCATTATCCCTCCTTTCTGCTTTAAAGGCATGCTTAGTAAAAGTTACATCATCATCATCATCATCATATTATATAAACTTTAAACGACTTTCAAAACTCGCTGCGTGCCGACACCTCTGCACAAAAGGCTGTTACTCCGGTTTCACGGCGCATGAGCGGTGCCTATTATGTCGGCGTGCATGCAAACAACCAACTGGGATTCACACAGGAGTGCGTGAGGCGCGCGGGAATGGTTTTCCGCGCGCATGCGTCAGTTTGCTTTCACCAGCATTGAACCAGAGGGGCAGAGCTACGTCAGTAACACCAACAATAATTTAGTGACTGCATTTTATTTATTTATTTATCTAAATATTGGGAATTTATAAGTTCATTTAAATCAATAATATCAACCGCAAAATTATATTGGGGTGGCCAAAGGGGTGGCCACAGGGGTGGCCAGAGTTTACCGAGGGGTGGCCGTGGCCACCCCTGGCCACCCCTTGGAGGCGCCCCTGAGGTAAACACAGAACAAAACTTTCCATCCGGAGCTCCTTTACAGGACTCCACACTTGTAAACAATCGCTCTATTGGGCTCGCGCCATCCGTGCGGCTCTCGGCCCCGCCCAGACTCGTCAGCGATACCAAGCCGACCAATAACAGAGCTTGCGCTACGCGTCGTTGCGATGTGTAGTTATATTTTTTGAGAGGTGCACGTCAGCGACGCCGACGCCTTAGCATACGCGAGCGTTTGACGCAGAAGTATAAATCAGCCTTAAAAGTCTTTTTACACCAACAACAATAATAATGTTTCCAAAATATTAGTTTGATTAGGTTACAATAATAAAAAAAGCTACATAATAGCGACATCAGTGGCCATTCAGTGAATTGCAGTCAGCGACGTATTGCTCGTAATTGCACATGTAATATTTTATGGGTAACACTTTACAATAAGGTTCATTAGTAAATGTATATACTAACATGAACTAATCATGAACAATACTTGTACAGCATTTATTAATCATAACTGAACATTTACTAATGCATTATTAACATTCAAGTCCATGCTTGGTTACATTAGTTAATGCACCATGAGTTAACATGAACTAACAATGAACTACAGCATTTTCATTAGCTAACATTTATTAACATGAATAAATACTGTAGTAAATGTATTGTTTATTGTTTGTTCATGTTAGTAAATGCATTAATTAACATTATCTAATGAACCGTATTGTAAACTGTGACCATTTTATGATATAGCAGCAGTAGTGGAGTGTGTGTGATAAACAACATTGTGTCAATAACAGTCTGCTTAGACCAACAACAATAACAACAATTTCACAATATAATAATGTAATAGTGACACCGGTGGCCATTCAGTGAACTGCAGCCAGAAATGTATTGCTTGTATTTTCACATGTAACATTTCAAGAAGCTGAACTTGATCTGGGGTGCGTTTCCCAAACAACGACGTAACTCGAGGCTGCACTATCGTAGTACAATGCCTCATTTGGAAAAAGAATGATGAAGTGACGAGTGTTTTCCAAAACCGTAGTTTCTCTGTCTAAGATCTATCGTTTAAACCATGTTAGTTATAACGTAAAACGCCCATAATGATGCTCTAAACGGGGTGAAGAAACTACTTCTTAGAGAACTACTTAGAGAAGAACTCCAAAATTTCTTTGTGCAAATTATATTGTTTTACACGCACACGCATTAAAAACAAAAATCCATAGTCATTTTCTGTAATAACTGAAATTGAAAAGCACATTGTATCATTAAAAAGTGTCACATTAAAGTGTCACATCATTCACAACTTGGTGTGAGAATAAATACAATTAGGAAGACCTTAAATCAGTACAAGTACATCTTCAACTAATTTGAATAAATCAGTACTCAAATAAGTAGAAGAAATAGACCAATCACAACTCAGTAAATAAATAAGTACAAGAAAGAAACCAATTGCAAGATGTTACAGCTAACACTGAATAGCAAACAGTGCTTTAAACGTGAAACAAGCATTTATCTGGACAATAAGACACATGTGCCTCTACATGTATAATCATCTTAGTCTCTGAAATGATCTTCAGCAGGTCAAAACTCTAAGGGTCGACGGCTGCTTCTCACCCAGGCCTGTTTATTCTAATAAGGGAAAGATGGTCATTAATGGGCGGGGCTTTCCCACTCTGATGACACGTACAAAGGGAGAATGTCAATCAAAGTGTTTCTGCAGACTGTTTTTATCAAGTCTGATTATAACAAATACAATTAATTCATGTTCACCATTATGAGCTGGATATATTCACACACTGCTGCCACACAACGGTGTTTAAACCCCTTATAAAAGCGATTTTAGCATGATAGGCCCGCTTTAAAATGTTTAAAACCAGAATGCTTAAGGAAAGAAACACAAACTATTTAAAAAGTTGTGTTGATCTGACATATCTATTCTCCTGAATGTGCTGTAACGCTATGTAACTCTTCCCAGATGAGCTCAGTGTTGTCAGGCGGTGATTTACCCGATGAACGCACACCACACAAACAACGGTCCGTGGAGATCTC
This sequence comes from Danio rerio, assembly GCF_052040795.2. Taxonomy (NCBI): domain Eukaryota; kingdom Metazoa; phylum Chordata; class Actinopteri; order Cypriniformes; family Danionidae; genus Danio; species Danio rerio. The sequence continues at coordinate 3,328,941 of NC_141021.1, read as the reverse complement.
CAATGAGCTCATGAGACCAGCAACAATAAGACATGTGTGATTAATCAACCCAATGATTTATCAGAGGACAAAGCCTTCCTTTACTAATGTGTGTGTTTTCCAGCAGTATTTCCCAATGCACGTTGCTTTAGTGTTTGTGCTTTGACTAACAGCCTCTCATTTGGGCTTGTCCGCTTGATTTTGGCCAGAGTTTGGATCTAATCTCATGATTCGGGAATTGTGTGATCCGTGTTAAGAGGAATGTGCGCACACACCCATGATATACTGTAGCGAGGGAGGGAGGGATTCAAATCATTTTGTTTGAATGTCTGTGTTTCATTTGCTCTTTGATATCATATTCCAACAATTTCTGCTTCAGATTAAGGCTGTTTCTGAGATCTTCGACTCATTGCGAAATGTTTTGTATTATTTTTTATTTTATTTTTTTGTCATGTAAAACACAGAGAGCTCAGTGTTCATTAGCTACTACAGCAGGGGAGTTCTCCGGATCTAAATGAGCTCAAACTCCCCTCTTACCTTGCAAACGGGAGGGAGCCCTGGGCACGAGGATTTTATGAGCTCAGGGCTTTCTCCCGGGACAGCATGCCAAACAAGCTTTATAACCAATCATCAGCTCAGTGTGAACTCTTGAAATACAAGTATAAATAAATGTACTTATGTAATCATATTTCTTACTTTATTTAGAACTTAAGTGCAAATGTTTGATCAAAAATGTTATATATTTAAAATGTAAAAATGTATAAGTAATATAAAAATAAATATTAATATAAAATAAAAAATAAAAAACACTTTTAAAAAATTATTACAGGTCCAACATGAAAAAAAAAAATGCTAAAAAAATTGCAAAAATGTAAATGTTGTACTTTCAAGAATCCAACTTTATCACAATACTGTTATTAAAATTTCTGTCTAAATCTGCTCAATGTCGTGTAATATTGCACTCACATAAATTAGGAAAAAGTAATACCATAAGCTGTATTTAGTGACGCCACAAAATAAACAATAAAGCATTATATCAAATTATAGACTTCTTATTTTGTCCATACAATAAATATTGTCATTCGGCACAGTCCTAAGACAATTTCTGATTTTATTTATTTATTAATTCATTATCTTTCAGCTTAGTCCCTTATTTATCAGCGGTCTCCACAGCAGAATGAACCGCCAAATATTCCACCATACGTTTTACGCAGCGGATGCCCTTCCAGCCGCAACCCAGTACTGATAAACACCCATGCACTCACATTCCCACATGCACTCATAACCTACAGCCAATTTAGTTCATCAATCCCCCTGTAGTGCATGTGTTTGGACTGTGGGGGAAACCGGAGCACCCGGAGCAAACCCATGCCAACATGGGGAGAACATGCACACTCCACACAGAAATGCCAACTGACCCAGCCGAGACTGGAACCTGCTTGCTTGATTTTACTTTTTTAATAGAATACTGGAGTATTTTCTTTAAATCAGTACCCTCTTCTCTTGTTATATATTATCTGATTGGAGTGTACTGATGAGTGGGCGGAGTTATTCACAAGTGATTAACCAATAGAAAACTATAACAATCCAATCAATATCTCATGGATAAAACAAAGCCAAATTGCTTGTGTGGCAATTTCCCTCAGATACACAACCAATATTAAACAGAAAGCTCACAATTTCAGCTCAAAAAGTGATTATGTCATGAACACAACATAAACACCAAATTAATAGCAATGACAGGATGCCATACATGACAGCAAGAGCTCCGAATGCAGTGGAGCTAAGATGAGCTCTTTGCAAACTTACATTTAGATCATTTAGTCACTTGCTCCACACTTTAAAAAGTCTAAATGTCATTGCGTTGCATAATAAAACAATTATACCAAATGTCATCTGGAGACATGATCAGGATGCTACAGCTTTTCTCACAGATGATTTCATCTTTTCCAGCTGAAACTGGTTAAATGAGCCTTCAGGCCAAGCTAAGCTGTTTAGCTGGATCAGTTCATCGGCCACACAGCCCCCAAACCTGGCAAAATGACTCCTAATTTAGACTAAAGCAGTGGTGGAGAACAAATACTGAACAATCATACTCAAGTAAAAGTACAAAGAGCAGGTTGATGCATTTATGTGTAGTGAAATCTGCGTAAAGGGCAAACATTTAGCTGTGCCAATATGGTGACTCTGTAACATATATGCAATAACAGTTATTCATTCATTCATTCATTCATTCATTTATTCATTTTCCTTCGGCTTAGTCTCTTTATCCCAGCATACGTTTTACACAGCGGATGCCTTTCCAGTTGCAACCCAGTACTGGGAAACACCCATACACACTCGTTCACACACACTCATTCACTACGGTCATTTTAGTTTCTTCAGTTTTTCTCTAGAGAGCATGTGTTTGGACTGTGGAGAAAACCGGAGCACCCAGAGGAAACCCACGTCAACACAGGGAGAACATGCAAACTCCACATTGAAATTCCAACTGACCCAGCTGAACTAGCGACCTTCTTGCTGTGAGGCTAACCACTGAGCCACCATGTCGCCCTGTCTAATTTCAACTGCACAAAATAAATGAAAAATTAAATGCAGTGGCAATCAGTCATGAAGTCAACATACATGCATGCACTGAAAAAAAACCTCTTTTTTTTTTTTTTTTTAAGGTAACTGGTTGCAAACAATTCATATGGGCTGAATTTAAACAAACAAATTAAGTTGAGCATTAATACATTTAATTGGTTTAAATTCAGCCCATAAAACTTGTTTGCAACCACCTACCTTATAAAAAATGAAGAGTTCAGATGCAAAAACCTCTAAATCCTCTTTTTTTGTAAATGAGCATTTTCTATCAGGCTCCTCTGATTAGGTTTAGAAGTTTCATTTTACATGCAATGATACGATTATTAGCTAGTAAATAAAATAACTTTCAATTTCAAAAATGTCACTTTAGACAATTCTTGTTTCTTAACAAGGTAAATTTTCTTCATATATATATATATATATATATATATATATATATATATAAATCAGTCAAGTAAGTGGCGGTTCATTATGCTTCATCTGTCAAGTGCATTAATCAATAACATTAAACTGACGTTAATTAAATAATCATATAACATATGACATTCATTCATTTTCTTGTCGGTTTAGTCCCTTTATTAATCTGGGGTCGCCACAGCGGAATGAACTGCCAACTTATCCAGCAAGTTTTTACGCAGCGGATGCCCTTCCAGCCGCAACCCATCTCTGTGAAACATCCACACACACTCACACACTACAGTCAATTTAGCTTACCCAATTCACCTGTACCACATGTCTTTGGACTGTTGGGGAAACCAGAGCACCCGGAGGAAACCTACGGCAATGCAGGGAGAACATGCAAACTCCACACAGAAACGCTAACTTAGCCGAGGCTCAAACCAGCAACCCAGCGACCTTCTTGGTGTGAGGCGACAGCACTACCTACTGCGCCACTGCTTCGCCCTGACATATGACAATGTAAACATTGCAAACTCGGCGCAGAAGTCGCAGAAGTCATTGCAACCAGAGGTGTGAAGCGCAACATTTTATATAGACTTAATATTAAAATTTAGAGATATACTTTATTTAGCTCAGGAGTTTTCCGAAATAAAACAGTAAAAGTAAACATGACCAATAACATCTTAATAAAGCAATAAACACATTAACAGAGTTTATTTGCTGAGATTCGTATTAAAATCTGTTTTATTTATATTGTGCAACGTATATTCATAATGTTTTGTGCAGAGTATATATTTTGAAAAGAGGAAAAACAATAAATCGTTGTATGAATGCTGTAATATTTACATAATTTTCCATTAAAAATGTGTGAATGTCATGTGACCATCAGGAAGAACGCACAGTCTTATGTCTCATAGGATGCGTTCTCTGTTCTCGTGGTCTTCCGAGTTCGTTCTTACGAGGACACCTGGCAAGATCGTTCTCCACAAGAACGCAAGTCCGTCCTCTGCATTTTTGGAATTGAGAAACAGCCATTGTAAACTTAGCTCTGTAGATCCAAATAATGTAGAGTAAAACATTGTGAAACATTAATATCTGTGCATTGTCCTTTAATATAAAAAGCTTATCAGACTTATAGGTATTATGAAGTAATATAAATAATGTATAGTTTTATATATTATATTTATCTTTTAAAAAATAACTTAAATTAGTTAATAAAACACAAGGTAGGCCTACTGTGCAAAAAGGGGATGCCTCTCTGACAATTTAGAAGCTATTCATTCTCACCATACGTAAGGTCTTGGTCTCTCGTTTATCCTCATAGCATCCACGTGGGGTAAAAGAACGGCATCTTAACTCAGTCTTTCGTGAAATGGAGTTTTTGTTAAATGTATGGTAAATTGGACTCATTCAAAGTAGCGCCGCTGCGCAAAAAAACGTTAGGAATGCGTGTTACACTTCCGACTGCACATTGTGTTTTCTTTTTCTCATAATGCACAGAGTTTTGAGGTAAGGGACGTTTTCATTTATCATTCACTGACAGTTGGACAGGCTCATCCAGTCCATCAAACTCCATCTTTTAAAATCGAAATCAAAAGCGGAATATGTTTCCTCATAAAAGCTGGCGTATCAGCCCCGTTACATTAAAAACAAATGACTCGATTCGCAAATACTGATTGGTGCTCGGCATATATTGGCTTTTGCTGTCAATGGCAGGCGGCGTTTAGCGGCTTTTGCCAACAAACTGTTATTTCTGAATGCGCTGATGCTGGGATTTTGATGATATGAAGCTAACTTATTTGTTGATGGTGTACTACGTGCCTAAAGCACTCTCTCAATTCAATTATCTCATTTTTGGCGGAAGTGGTGTTTAGCAGTCTTTGCATCTGAACTCCTCATACGTAAATCTTATAAATCATTTTTATAGAGCATATTTAAAATACCAAATAAAGTGCTATTTACAAATATTACATCAAAATCAATCCAATTCAGAGTTTTGTTTTCAACACAAAATAAATGTGAATGTTTGTCTGAGTATTCTTTCTGTTATGGCATGGCTCACTGATGCAACACATGCAGGAATACGTACATATATAAACCAACATAAACAACTGATATAGATGACACTTGCTATGAAAGAACAGATGCTCATGGGAATCGAGCCCTCGGAGAGCGATCAGAGGACAACACGCTCACAGGTGAGAGCACGGGGGAAAGAGAAAACCATCTAATTTTAGAAATGCAAAAAAACACTGCTCACACACACCTACACATGCTAGTTTCACTTCAAGACAACAAAATTCAAGCTTTCCGACATTATTGACCATCAAAGTTTTGCCAAAAGCAATGTGTACGTTTCATTCAGTACAAAAAGGTTACGAAAATGCCACAAAATGCAAGCAATCATACTAATAATAACCATGCATACACTGTAAAGCATGCCTGTTGATGTTCCCATATTTTCTGTTTATTAACGTTATTTATGTTTATTGTGAATTGCATTATAGGATGTTGATCTCTGCCGACTTTTGATGTTGAAATTTCGACTCTGCAGTTTAACAAAGTGACTTTTATTTGCATTAGTAGTTTGAGATAATAATGTATAAGAAATAATATCTAGAGAAACAAGTCTGTAAAATAACAGAAAATGCTCTGGGGGTTTATTGCAAGGGTTTTGTAGAGTAATATACACTAATATAATAATATACAACAACTAGGGCTGCACGATTTTAGAAAAATCTGATATTTTCTTTTTTTGCTGTAATATTGCGATATACAGTTTTACAAGATGGTTTGAATTTTCAATTTGACTTTTCCTAGGGAGTCCAACAAATATTTAGGTACAGAAATTGAGTAATCGCAGTGCATATTACTTATGGTTGCCTTGTCTCCAATCCAAATATCTAAAAAATATATAGATTTCTTCTTTATTATCATAAATAATGAGTCAAAATTAAGTGAGATTTTCCTTAAAAAGCTAAATAATCTGCCAGTGTGGTAAGCAATCTTTTTGATGTTTGAAGTGCAGATATTTGGACATGAAACAATACCAAAAAGAAACACATTTTTGTAAATGTAAATGAACACTACAGTATATCATCTTCATTGTATAAATAATTAAATGCCATTAATCTTTGTAACACCTCCAAAAGTCATCATTTGTTGTGCCCAAATGTTTTAAACTCTCAGTCACAGGCCTTAAAAACACATGTAAGTGATAAATCTTCACTTTATTATGGTTAATCTTAGCAGTGACTCTAAAAATGCTGTGTTTTGTGGCACCTGCTTGACTATAATCCAGACTCAACACTGTAAATCCTACGCTTTGATTATTGCAGATGCGCAACTTGCGATATCGATGCTGAAACAAAACATTGTGGAGCCCTTACACCAACCCAGACAATACATCACTTTAAACTATTAAATATGTTCATAAAAGTCACTTTTTTAAACTTGTCAAGGTTAAAAGTTATTGGAAGAAAGATCAAGCTCCCATAATGCAATTTAAAACCATAAAGAAAATGGGGAAATAATAAAAATATGAACCACAAAATACAAAAATCTGCTCAACTCTGTAAAATAACAGAAAATGTACTGACAGTATACTACCAGGTTCTTGTACCGTAATACACAACATCAAATAGGACTGAAAGCTATTGTATAAATCTGACATTGGGATATATATTTTTTTTTTGATAATATTGCGATATTCAGTTTCAGCAGATGGTTTAAATTCTATTTGACTTTTTCTAACAAGTATTTAAGTACAGAAATTGAGTAATCACAATGCAAATTACCTAAAGTTGCTTTGCCTCTAATATAAATATCCAAAAAAATATAGATTTCTACTTCATTTTCAGAAATAATGAGTCAAAATGAAGTGAGATTTTGCTTAAATTAAGCTAAATAATCTGTGGTGAGCAAAATAATCTTGTTTTAGGCTTGAAGTGCAGATATTTGGACATGAAATAATACAAACAATCTTAGAAACACATTTTTGTAAATGTAAATGAACACTACAGTATATCATCTTCATGTTATAAATATTTAAATGCCATTAATCTTTGTTACACCTCCAAAAGTCATCATTTGTTGTGCCCAAATGTTTTAAACTCTCCGTCACAGGCCTTAAAAACACATGTAAATGTAAAATCTTCACTTTATGATGGTTAATCTTAGCAGCGACTCAAAAAATGCTGTGTTTTGTGGCACCTGCTCGACTATAATCCAGACTCAACACTGTATATCCTGCGATGTGATTATTGCGGATGCGCACACTACAATATCAACGCTGAAACAATACATTGTGCGGACCTAACACAAACCCAGACAATATATCACTTTAAACTATTAAAGATGTTCATAAACCTCATCTTTTTCAAACTTGTCAAGGTTTAAAGTCATTGAAAGAAAGATTAAGCTCCCATAATGCAATTCAAATGCATGAAGAAATGGGGAAATAAAAAAAAACATGAACCACAAAATACAAAAATCTGCTCAAGTCTGTAAAATAACAGAAAATGTACTGACAGTATACTACCAGGTTCTTGTACCGTAATACACAACGCCAACTAGGACTGCAAGCTATTGTATAAATCTGACATTGGGATATTTAATTTTCTTTTGCGATATTTAGTTACAGCAGATGGTTTAAATTCTATTTGACTTTTTCTAGAGAGTCCAACAAGTATTTAAGTACAGAAATTAAGCAATCACAATGCAAATTACCTAAGGTTGCCTTGTCTCTAGTCCCAATATCTAAAAAAATATAGATTTCTTCATCACTTTCAGAAATAATGAGCCGAAATCATGTGTGATTTTCCTTAAATCAAGCTAAATAATTTACGGTGAGCAAAATAATCTTGTTTTAGGCTTGAAGTGCAGATATTTGGACATGAAACCATACAAACAAAATCTAAGAAACACATTTTTGTAAATGTAAATGAACACTACAGTATATCATCTTGATTTTATAATTATTTAAATGCCATTATCATTTGTTAAGCCTCCAAAAGTCATCATTTGTTGTGCCCAAATGTTTTAAACTCTCCGTCACAGGCCTTAAAAACACATGTAAATGACAAACCTTTACTTTATTATGGTTAATCTTAGCAGTAAGTCTAAAAATGCTGTGTTTTGTGGCACCTGCTCGACTATAATCCAATCTTGACACTGTATATCTTGCGATGTGATTATTGCGATATATTGGGATATCGATGCTGAAGCAATACATTGTGCGGCCCTAACACCAACCAAGATAATACATCACTTTAAACTCTTAAACATGTTCATAAAAGTCACTTTTTCAAACTTTTCATAGTTAAATGTTCATGGAAAAAGGATTAATCTCCCTTAATTAAATTCAAACGCATAAATAAATGTAGAAATAACAAAAAATGAATCCCAAAATATCGAAAATCTGCTCATTTACTGATATTGTTCACGCTATACCTGTAAAGCGAGCAACAAATGTCATTTTAAGGCAAATGCAACAGTATTAAGGGATCACACACACATTACGACTGTATTATCTTATCCTTTCAAACGCTCTCTCTTCTCCTGCATTATATCCCTGCCACGCTAATCTGCTTTGACTGGGTGAAACCCTCAAATGTGATTACTTTCCAACAGATAACAAAGGGGAAAAACCCCTATCTATGGCACAGCATGGAGCATGAATTAAAGCTACACTATGGCCTTAAGGACTCCATAAATCCAATGCTAAAGAGGGACTGGAGCTACTGAGAGAGCAGGGCCACCTACTGGGGCTGTTTATATTGCATGAGTGGGTTTTAATTGCAGAAAGTGCTGTAGAAACTCTTACAATGTGGAGGACACTCTCTCAAGATAAGTCACAGGTTTGTGAGATATTTATTTGTGCATGCTTACTTCATATAAGTGTGTGATGATGCAACTACGATTATGTGAACTACGAACACTAAAAGTGCTGAAAGTTGCTTGAAGGTGTTTCTAGAAA